>NW_028227428.1:0-128855 GCF_978045245.1 Mus caroli | reverse complement strand
TGAGTTTTTAATTTTCTAATTTTTCAGGGTTTCTCGACATATTCTGTGTCCTACAGCGTGGAGTTTTGAGTTTTCCTCGTTTTTCAGGTTTTCTCGCCATATGCCGGGCACTTTAGAGTTAATTTTTAATTTTCCACGTTTTTTCAGGTTTTTCTGTCCTATTCTGGGTCCTACAGTGTGATTTTTCTCTTATCAACGTTTTTTAGCTTTTCTTGACATATTCCAGGACCTTCAGTGTGAATTTTAAATTTTCCACGTTTTTCAGTATTTCTCGCCATATTCTGTGTCCAACAGTGTGAATTTTTAATTTTCACGTTTTTCAGGGTTTCTCGGCATATTCTGGGTTCTGCAGTGTGATTTTCTCATTTTTCACATTTTCAGGTTTTCTAGCCATATTTGGGGTCCTTCAGTGTGAGTTTGTACTTTTCTATTTTTTTCAGGGTTTCTTGCCATATTGTGGGTCCTACAGCGTGTATTTTTAATTTTCCATGTTTTCAGGGTTTCTAGGCATATTCCTGGGTCCTACAGTGTGATTTTCTCATTTTCGATGTTTTTCAAGTTCTTTCACAATTCTGGGTCCTTCAGTGTGAATTTTTAATTTTCCACATTTTTCAGGTTCTCTCGCCATATTTGGGGTTCTTCAGTGTGAGTTTTTAATTTTCTAATTTTTCAGGGTTTCTCAACATATTCTGTGTCCTACAGCGTGAGTTTTGAGTTTTCCTCTTTTTTCATGTTTTCTTGCCATATGCCTGCCTCTTTAGTGTTAATTTTTAATTTTCCACGATTTTCAGGTTTTTTCCGTCATATTCTGGGTCCTACAGTGTGATTTTTCTCATTTCCACGTTTTTCAGCTTTTCTTGACATATTCCAGGACCTTCAGTGTGAATTTTAAATTTTCCACGTTTTTCAGTATTTCTCGCCATATTCTGTGTGATTTTTTAATTTTCACGTTTTTCAGTATTTCTTTCCATATTTGTGTGTAATACAGTGTGAATTTTTAATTTTCCACTTTTTTCATGATTTCTCGCCATATTCTTTGTCCGACAGTGTGAATTGTTAATTTTCACGTTATTCAGGGTTTCTCGATATTCTTTTTCCTACAGCGTGTATTTTTAATTTTCCAAGTTTTTCAGGGTTTTGCGTCATATTCTAGGTCCTACAGTGTGATTTTTCTCTATTTATGACATTTTTCAGGTTTTTTCCCCCAATTCTGGGTCCTACAGAGTGATTTTCTGATTTTCCACCTTTTTCAGGATTTCTCGCCATATTAGGGGTCCTTCAGTGTGAATTTTTAATTTTCTACTTTTTTCAGGGTTTCACGACCTATTCTGTGTCCTACAGCGTGAGTTTTGGGTTTTCCTCATTTTTCAGGTTTTCTCGACATATGCCTGGCTCTTTAGTGTTAATTTTTAATTTTCCACGATTTTCAGGTTTTTCGTCATATTCTGGGTCCTACAGTGTGATTTTTCTCATTTCCACGTTTTTCAGCTTTTCTTGACATATTCCAGGACCTTCAGTGTGAATTTTAAATTTTCCACGTTTTTCAGTATTTCTCGCCATATTCTGTGTCCAACAGTGTAAATTTTTAATTTTCACGTTTTTCAGGGGTTTATCGGCATTTCTGGGTCCTGTAGTGTGATTTTCTCATTTTCCACGTTTTTCAAGTTTTTTCGTAATTCTGGGTCCTACAGTGTGATTTTCTCATTTTCAACCTTTTTCAGGTTTTCTCGCCATATTTGGGGTCCTTCAGTGTGATTTTTTACTTTTCTGATATTTCAGGGTTTCTGGTCATATTCTGGGTCCTACAGCGTGTATTTTTAATTTTTCAGGTTTTTCAGGGTATCTCGGCATATTCTGGGTCCTAGAGTATTATATTCACATTTTCGACGTTTTTCAATTTTTTTTTTCAATCTGGGTCCTACATTGTGATTATTCTCATTTTCCACCATTTTCAGGTTTTTCCATCATATTCAGGTTCCTACAGTGTGATTTTCTCATTTCCACGTTTTTCAGGTTTTCTTGACATATTCCAGGTCCTTCAGTGTGAATTTTTAATTTTCCACGTTTTTCATTATTTCTCGCCATATTCTTTGTCCGACAGTGTGAATTTTTAATTTTCACGTTTTTCAGAGTTTCTCTGCATATTCTGGGTTCTGCAGTGGGATTTTCTCATTTTCCAACTTTTTCAGGTTTTCTAGCGATATTTGGTGTCCTTCAGTGTGAATTTGTAATTTTCTAGTTTTTTCAGGGTTTCTCTCTGTATTCTGCATCCTACAGCATGTATTTTTAATTTTCCACGTTTTCAGGGTTTCTTGGCATATTCTGGGTCCTACAGTGTGATTTTCTCATCTTTTCCACTTTTTTCAAGTTTTTTCGCAATTCTGGGTCCTTCAGTGTGAATTTTTAATTTTCTACTTTTTTCAGGTTCTCTCGCATTTTTTTGGTCCTTCAGTGTGAGGTTTTAATTTTCTTATTTTTCAGGGTTTCTCGACATATTCTGTGTCCTACATCGTGTATTTTTAATTTTCCACGCTTTTCAAGTTTTTACTTCATATTCTGGGTCCTACATTGTGATTTTTCTATTTTTCCCACCTCATTTCAGGTTTTCTCGCCATATTCTGGTTCCTACAGTGTGAGTTTTGAATTTTTCTCATTTTTCAGGTTTCCTAGCCATATTCCGGGTCCTTCAGTTGAATATTTTAATTTTCCACGTTTTTCAGTATTTCTCGCCATATTTTGGGGTGAATTTTTAATTTTTACATTTTTCAGGGTTTCTGGCATATTCTGGGTCTTGCAGTGTGATTTTCTCATTTTCCACTTTTTTCGAGTTTTTTCGGAATTCTGCGTCCTACAGTGTGATTTTCTCATTTTACAACTTTTTAAGGTTTTCTCGCCATATTTAGGGTCCTTCAATGTGATTTTTTACTTTTCTAATTTTTCAGTGTTTCTCTACATATTCTGTGTCCTCCAACGTGTATTTTTAATTTTCCTCGTTTTTCAGGGTTTCTCGGCATACTCTGGGTCCTACAGTGTGATTTTCTCATTTTCGACGTTTTTCACTTTTTTTTTTTCCAAGTCTGGGTACTACATTGTGATAATTCTCACTTTCCACCTTTTTCAGGTTTTCTCGCCTATATTCTGGATCCTAGAGTGTGTTTTTGAATTTTCCTCATTTTTCAGTTTTTCTCGCCATATGCCGGGTACTTCAGTGTGAATTTTTAATTTTCCACGTTTTTCAGGTTTTTCCGTCATATTCTGGGTCCTAGAGTGTGATTTTCTCATTTCCACGTTTTTCAGGTTTTCTTCACATATTCCAGGTCCTTCAGTGTGAATTTTTAATTTTCCTCTTTTTTCAGGTTTTATTGCCATATTCCGGGTCCTTTAGTGTGAATTTTTAATTTTCTACTTTTTTTATGTTCTCTCGCCATATTTAGGGTCCTTCAGTGTGAGTTTTTAATTTTCTAATTTTTCAGGGTTTCTCAACATATTCTGTGTCCTACAGCGTGTATTTTTAATTTTCCACGTTTTTCAGGTTTATTTCGTCATATTGTGGGTCCTACAGTGTGATTTCCTCATTTTCTACATTTTTCAATTTTTTTCGAAATTCTGGGTCCTAAAGTGTGATTTTCTCAATTTCCAACTTTTTTAGGGTTTCTCGGCATACTCTGGGTCCTACAGTGTGATTTTCTCATTTTCGACGTTTTTCACTTTTTTTTTTTTCCAAATCTGGGTCCTACATTGTGAAAATTCTCACTTTCCACCTTTTTCAGGTTTTCTCGCCTTTACTCTTGATCCTACAGTGTGTTTTTGAATTTTCCCTCGTTTTTCAGTTTTTCTCACCATATGCCGGGTACTTCAGTGTGAATTTTTAATTTTCCACGTTTTTCAGGTTTTTCCGTCATATTCTGGATCCTACAGTGTGATTTTCTCATTTCCACGTTTTTCAGGTTTTCTTCACATATTCCAGGTCCTTCAGTGTGAATTTTTAATTTTCCACGTTTTTCAGGTTTTTCCGTCATATTCTGGGTCCTACAGTGTGATTTTCTCATTTCCACGGTTTTCAGGTTTTCTTCACATATTCCAGGTCCTTCAGTGTGAATTTTTAATTTTCTACTTTTTTCAGGTTTTCTTGCCATATTCTGGGTCCTTCACTGTGAATTTTTAATTTTCCTCTTTTTTCAGGTTTTATTGCCATATTCCGGGTCCTTTAGTGTGAATTTTTAATTTTCTACATTTTTTAGGTTCTCTCGCCATATTTAGGGTCCTTCAGTGTGAGGTTTTAATTTTCTAATTTTTCAGGGTTTCTCGACATATTCTGTGTCCTACAGCGTGTATTTTTAATTTTCCACGTTTTTCAGGTTTTTTTTCGTCATATTGTGGTTCCTACAGTGTGATTTTCTCATTTTCGACGTTTTTCAAGTTTTTTCGCAATTCTGGGTCCTACAGTGTGATTATTCTCATTTTCCACCTTTTTCAGCTTTTCTCTCCATATTCGTGATACCCTCAGTGTGAATTTTTTAATTTTCTTTTTCAAAGTTTCTCGCCATATTCTGGGTCCTAGAGCGTGTATTTTTAATTTTCCACGTTTTTCATGGTTTCTGAGCATATTCTGGGGTCCTACAGTGTGATTTTCTCATTTTCGATGTTTTTCATGTTTTTGTAATTCTGGGTAATATAGTGTGAATATTCTCATTTTCTACCCTTTTTCATGTTTTCTCGGCATATTCAGGGGTCCTTCAGTGTGAGTTTTTAATTTTCTACTTTTTTGAGCGTTTCTTGCCATATTCTGGGTGCTACAGAGTGTATTTTTAATTTTCCACATTTCTCAGGGTTTCTCGCCATATTCTGGGTCCTACAGTGTGATTTTCTCATTTTCAATGATTTTCATGTTTTTTTTCGCTATTCTGGGTCCTACAGTGTGATTATTCTCATTTTCCACCTCTTTCAGGTTTTCTCGCCATATTCGGGGGTCCTTCATTGTGAGTTTTTAATTTTCTACTTTGTTGAGGGTTTCTTGCCATATTCTCGGTGCTACAGAGTGTATTTTTAATTTTCTACGTTTCTCAGGGTTTTCTCGCCATATTCTGGGTCCTAAAATGTGATTTTCTCATTTACGACATTTCAAGTATTTTCGCAATTCTGGGTCCTAATCTGTGATTATTCTCATTTTCCACATTTTTTAGGTTTTCTTGCCATATTTGGGGTTCTTCAGTGTGAGTTTTTAATTTTCTACTTTTTTGAGGGTTTCTTGCCATATTCTGGGTACTACAGAGTGTATTATTAATTTTCCACGTTTCTCAGGGTTTCTTGCCATATTCTGGGTCCTACAGTGTGATTTTCTCATTACGATGTTTTTCAAGTTTTTTTTGTGCAATTCTGGGTCCTACACTGTGATTATTCTCATTTTCCAGTTTTCTACTTTTTTCAGGGTTTCTCGCCATATTCCGGGTCCTTCAGTTGAATTTTTAATTTTCCGTTTTTCAGGGTTTCTAACCATATTCTGGGTCCGATAATGTGAATTTTTTAATTTTCACGTTTTTCAGGATTTCTCGGCATATTCTAGGTCCTGGAGTGTGAATTTTTAATTTTCAAGTTTTTCAGGATTTCTCTAAATATTCTTGGTCCTGCAGTGTGATTTTCTCATTTTCCACTTTTTTCAAGTTTTTTTGTAATTCTGGGTCCTACTGTGTGATTTTCTCATTTTCCACCTTTTTCGGGTTTTCTTGCCATATTTGGGGTCCTTCAGTGTGAGTTTTTTATTTTTCTACTTTTTTTCAGGATTTCTCGCCATATTCTGGATCCTACAGTGTGATTTTCTCATTTTCCACCTTTTTCAGGTTTTTCTGGTCATGTTTGGGCTCCTTCACTGTGAGTTTTTAATTTCCTACTTTTTTATTAAGTGTTTCTCGCCATATTCTGTGTCCGTGAGTGTGAATTATTAATTTTCACGTTTTTCACATTTTCTCGGCATATTCTGGATCCTGCAGTGTGATTTTCTCATTTTCCACCTTTGCAGGGTTTCTCGCCATATTTGGGGTCCTACATTGTGAGTTTGTTATTTTCAACTTTTTTCAGGGTTACACGCCATATTCTGGGTCCTACAGCATGTATTTTTAATTTTCCACGTTTTCAGGGTTTCTAGGCATAAGCTGGGTCCTACAGATTGATTATTCTCATTTTCCACCCTTTTCAGGTTTTCTTGCAATATTCGGGGTCCTTCAGTGTGAATTTTTAATTTTCTACTTTTTTCAGGTTTTCTCGCCATATGCTGGGTCCTACTGTGTGATTTTCTCATTTCCATGTTTTTCAGGGTCACTTGCCGTATTCCAGGTCCTTCAGTGTGAATTTTTTTCCATGGTTTTCAGTATTTCTCGCCATATCTGGGTAATAAAGTGTGAATTTTTAATTGTCCACTTTTTTTCATGGTTTCTCACCATATTCTGTGTCCGACTGTGTGAATTTTTAATTTTCAGGTTTTTCATGGTTGTTCGGCATATTCTGGTTTCTGCAGTGTGATTTTCTCATTTTCCACATTTTTCAAGTTTTTTCATATTTCTGGGTCCTACAGTGTGATTTTCTCTTTTTTCACCTTTTTCATGTTTTCTTGCCATATTTGGGGTCCCTCAGTGTGAGTTTTTACATTTCTAATTTTTCAGGGTTTCTCGACATATTATGGGTCCTACAGCGTGTATTTTTAATTTTCCACGTTTTTCAGTGTTTCTCAGCATATTCTGGGTCCTACAGTGTGATTTTCTCAATTTTGAAATTTTTCAAGTTTTTTCGCATATCTTGGTCCTACAGTGTGATTATTCTCATTTTCCAACTTTTTCAGGGTTTTCTAGCCATATTCTGGGTCCTACAGTGTGAATTTTGAATTTTCCTCGTTTTTCAGGTTTTCTCGCCATATTCTGGGTCCTTCACTGTGAATTTTTAATTTTCCACTTCTTTCAAGTTTTTTGTAATATTATGGGTCCTACGGTGTGATTTTCTCATTTTCCACCTTTTTCAGGGTTTTCTCGCCATATTCGGGGGTCCTTCAATGTGAGTTTTTAATTTTCTACATTCTTCAGGGTTTCTCGCCATATTCTGGGTCCTACAGAGTGTATTTTTAATTTTCCACGTTTTTCAAGGTTTCTCTGCATATTCTGGCTCCTACAGTGTGATTTTCCCATTTCCTCGTTTTTCAGGTTTTCTTGCCATATTCCAGGTCCTTCAGTCTGAATTTTTAATTTTCCACGTTTTTCAGTATTTCTCGCCATATTCTGGGCAATACAGTGTGATTTTCTCATTTTCCACTTGTTTCATGGTTTCTTGCCAATATTCTGTGTCTGACAGTGTGAATTTTTTATTTTCACATTTTTCAGTGTTTCTCGGCATATTCTGGGTCTTGCAGTGTGATTTTCTCCTTTTCCACGTTTTTCAAGTTTTTTTGTAATTCTGGGTCCTACAGTGTGATTTTCTCATTTTCCACCTTTTTCAGGTTAACTCTCCATATTCGGGGTCCTTCAATGTGAGTTTTTAATTTTCTAGTTTTTCAGGGTTTCTTGGCATATTCTGGGTTCTGCAGTGTGATTTTCTCCTTTTCCACGTTTTTCAAGTTTTTTCGCTATTCTGTGTCCTACAGTGTGATTATACTCATTTTCCACCTTTTTCAGGTTTTTTGCCATATTCGGTGTCTTTCAGTGTGAGTTTTTAATTTTCTACTTTTTACTGTGTTTCTTGCAATATTCTGGCTCCAAAAAGCATATTTTTATTTTTTCTCGTTTTTCAGGGTTTCTTGGCATATTCTGGGTCCTACAATGTGATTTTCTCATTTTCCACTTTTTTAAAGTTTTTTCGCATTTCTATGTCCTACAGATTGTTTTTCTCATTTTCCACAAGGTTTTCTCGCCATATTCCGGGTCCTTCAGTGTGAGTTTTTAATTTTCTACTTCTTTCAGGGTTTCTTGCCATATTCTGAATCCTACAGCGTGTATTTTTAATTTTCCACGTTTTCAGGGTTTCTGGCATATTCTTGCTCCTACTGTGCGATTTTCCAATTTTTGACTTTTTTCAAGTTTTTTTCCCCAATTCTCCATCCTACAGTGTGATTTTCTCATTTTCCACCTTTTTCAGGTTTTCTCAGCATATTCTGGGTCCTGCAGTGTGAATTTTTAATTTTCCACGTTTTTCAAGGTTTTTTTCCATATTCTGGTCCTATAGTGTGAATTTTTATTTTTCAACATTTTTCAGTGTTTCTCATCATATTCTGGGTCCTACAGTGTGAATTTCTCATTTTCCACCTTTTTCAGGGTTTCTTGCCATATTCTAGGTTCTTCAGTGGGAGTTTTTAATTTTCCATGTTTTTAAGGTTTTTTTTTCGTCATATTCTCATTCCCACAGTGTGATTTTTTCATTTTCAAACTTTTTCAGGTTTTCTCGGCATATTCTTGTTCCTACAGTGTGAATTTAATTTTCCACATTTTTCAGTGTTTCTCGCCATATTCTGGGTCCCACAGTGTAAATTTTTAATTTTCGTCGTTTTTAAGGTTTTTTTTTTTGGTAATATTCTTGGTCCAACAGTGTGAATATTTAATGTTTCACTTTTTTCAGCGTTTCTCGGCATATTCTGGGTCCTACAGTTTGATTTTGTCATTTTCCACATTTTTCAATTTTTTTCGTAATTCTGGGTCCTACAGTGTGATTTTCTCATTTTCCACCTTTTTCAGCCTTTCTAGCCATTTTTCGGGTCCTTCAGTGTGAGTTTTTAATTTTCTAATTTTTTCAGGGTTTCTCGCCGTATTCTGGGTCCTAAACGTTGTATTTTTAATTTTTCACGTTTTCAGGGTTTCTTGGCATATTCTGGGTCCTATAGTGTGATTTTCTCATTTTCGATATTTTCAAGTTTTTTCGTAATTCTGGGTCCTACAGTGTGATTTTCTCATTTTCCACCTTTTTCAGGTTTTCTCGCCATAATTGGGGTTCTTCAGTGTCAGTTTGTAATTTTCTACTTTTTTCAGGGTTTCTTGCCATATTTGGGGTCCTTCAGTGTGAGTTTTTAATTTTCTACTCTTTCAGGGTTTCTCGCCATAAACTGTGTCCTATAGTATGTATTTTTCATTTTCCACGTTTTTCAGGTTTTTTCTTCATATTCTGGGTCCTACATTGTGATTTTCTCATTTCCACATTTTCAGGTTTTCTTGCCATATTCCAGGTCCTTCAGTGTGGATTTTTAATTTTCCACGTTTTTCAGTATTTCTCCCCATATTATGGGTAATACAGTGTGAATTTTAATTATCCACTTTTTTTTCATGGTTTCTCGCCATATTCTGTGTCCGACAGTGTGAATTTTGAATTTTCACGTTTTATAGTGTTTCTTGAAATATTCTGGGTCCTGCAGTGTGATTTTCTCATTTTCCACCTTTTTCAGGTTTTCTCCCCATATTTGGGGTCCTTCAGTGTCAGTTTGTATTTTTCTACTTTCTTCAGGGTTTCTCACCATATTCTGGATCCTACAGTGTGATTTTCTCATTTTCCACCTTTTTCAGATTTTCTCGCCATGTTTGGGCTCCTTCACTGTGAGATTTTAATTTTCTACTTTTTTATTACCTTTTTCTCGCCATATTCTGGGTCCCTTAGTGTGAATTTTTAATTTTCACGTTTTTCACATTTTCTAGGCCTATTCTGGGTCCTGAAATGTGATTTTCTCATTTTCCACCTTTTTCAGGGTTTCTCGCCATATTTGGGGTCCTACAGTGTGAGTTTGTAATTTTGAACTTTTTTCAGGGTTTCTGGCCATATTCTAGGTCCTAAAGCATGTATTTTTAATTTTCCACGTTTTCAGGGTTTCTGGGCAAAATCTGGGTCCTACAGTGTGATTATTCTCATTTTCCACCTTTTTCAGGTTTTCTCACCATATTCGGGGTCCTTCAGTGTGAATTTTTAATTTTCTACTTTTTTCAGGTTTTCTCGCCATATTCTGGGTCCTCCAGCATGTTTTTTTAATTTTACACGTTTTCAGGGTTTCTGGGCATAATCTGGGTCCTACAGTGTGATTATTCTCATTTTCCACCTTTTTCAGGTTTTCAAACCATATTCGGGGTCTTTCAGTGTGAATTTTTAATTTTCTACTTTTTTCAGGTTTTCTCGCCATATTCTGTGTCCTTCAGTGTGAGTTTTTTTATCTTCCTCCTTTTTCAGGTTTTTCGCCATATTCTGGGTCCTTCCGTGTGATATTTTAATATTTTATCTTTTTCATGTTTTTTCGTCATATTCTGGGTTATACTGTGTGATTTTCTCATTTCCATGTTTTTTCAGGGTCTCTTGCCATATTCCAGGTCCTTCATTGTGAATTTTTTTCCCACGGTTTTCAGTATTTCTCTCCATATCTGGGTAATGAAGTGTGAAATTTTAATTGTCCAGTCTTTTCATGGTTTCTCACCATATTCTGTGTCCAATAGTGTGAATTTTTAATTTTCAGGTTTTTCATGGTTGTTCGGCATATTCTGGTTTCTGCAGTGTGATTTTCTCATTTTCCACGTTTTTCAAGTTTTTCGTATTTTGGGTCCTACAAGTGTGATTTTCTCATTTTCGATGTTTTTCATGTTTTTGTAATTCTGGGTAATACAGTGTGATTATTCTCATTTTCTACCTTTTTCATGTTTTCGCGCCATATTCGGGATCCTTCAGTGTGAGTTTTTAATTTTCTACTTTGTTGAGGGTTTCTTACCATATTCTCAGTGCTACAGAGTGTATTTTTAATTTTCCACGTTTCTCAGGGTTTCTCCCCATATTCTGGGTCCTAAAATGTGATTTTCTCATTTATGACGTTTTTCAAGTATTTTCGGAATTCTGGTTCCTACACTGTGATTATTCTCATTTTCCACATTTTTCAGGTTTTCTTGCCATATTTGGGTTCCTTCAGTGTGAGTTTTTAATTTTCTACTTTTATGAGGGTTTCTTGCCATATTCTGGGTACTACAGAGTGTATTATTAATTTTCCACCTTTCTCAGGGTTTCTTGCCATATTCTGGGTCCTACAGTGTCTGTCTGTCTCTCTGTGTGTCTGATCCCCTGGAACTGTAGATGGCCCAGCATATAGTTGCTGGTAGTTGATCCCAGGTTCTCTGGAAGAGGAGACAATGCTGTTAATTGTTGAGCCCTTTCAGTGGCTCCACCTATCTTTAAATTTTTAGAAGTATATGTTAGGCTGTGTTTATGTACATATTATGAAGACCATAAGAGGGATTTAGATTCTCCAGAATCTGACACCCTCTTCTGGAGTGTCTGAAGACAACTACAGTGTACTTATATCTAATAAATAAATAAATAAATAAATAAATAAATAAATAAATAAACATTATTTTAAAAGGATAAGAAAGAAAGAAAGACCAGGCAGGCCTGCCCTCCTTATCTCTGTCTGTCTGTCTGTCTGTCTGTCTGATCCCCTGGAACTGGAGATGGGCCACCATACAGTTGCTGGTAGTTGATACCATGTTCTCTGGAAGAAGAGACAATGCTGTTAATTGTTGAGCCCTTTCAGTGGCCCCACCCATCTTTAAATTTTTAGAAGTGTATGTGAATCTGTGTTTATGTCCATCATATGAAGACCATAAGAGGGATTTATATTCTCCAGAATCTGACACCCTCTTCTGGAGTGTCTGAAGACAGCTACAGTGTACTTATATCTAATAAATACATAAATAAATAAATAAACATTTTTTAAAAGGATAAGAAAGAAAGAAAAATCAGGCAGGCCTGCAATCCTTATCTCTGTCTGTCTGTCTGTCTGTCTGATCCCCTGGAACTGGAGATGGGCCACCATATAGTTGCTGGTAGTTGATTCCAGGTACTCTGGAAGAGGAGACAATGCTGTTAATTGTTGAGCTTTTAGAGTGGCCCCACCCTTCTTTAAATTTTTAGAAGTATATGTGAGGCTGTGTTTATGTTCATCATATGCAGACCATAAGAGGGATTTAGATTCTCCAGAATCTGACATCCTCTTCTGGAGTGTCTGAACAGCTACAGTGTATTTATATCTAATAAACAAATAGATAAATAAATAAATAAATAAATAAATAAATAAACATTTTTTTAAAAAGGATAAGAAAGAAAGAAAGACCAGGCAGGCCTGCCATCCATATCTCTGTCTGTCTGTCTGTCTGTCTATCTGATCCCCAGGAACTGGAGATGGGCCACCATATAGTTGCTGGTAGTTGATCCAAGGTTCTCTGAAAGAGGAGAAAATGCTCTTAATTGTTGAGCCCTTTCAGTGGCCCCACACTTCTTTAAATATTTAGAAGTATATGTGAGGCCTGTTTATGAACATCATATTCAGATTATAAGAGGATTTAGATTCTCCAGAATCTGACACCCTCTACTGGAGTGTCTGAAGACAGCTACAGTGTACTTATATATAATAAATAAATAAATAAATAAATAAATAAATAAATAAATAAACATTTTTAAAAAGGATAAGAAAGAAAGTAAGACCAGGCAGGCCTGCCATCCTTATCTCTGTCTGTCTGTCTGTCTGTATATCTGATCCCCGGGAACTGGAGATGGGCCACCATATAGTTGCTGGTAGTTGATCCCAGGTTCTCTGGAAGAGGAGACAATGCTGTTAATTGTTGAACCCTATCAGTGGCCCTACCCATCTTTAAATTTTTAGAAGTGTATGTGAGGCTGTGTTTATGTACATCATATGCAGACCAGAAGAGGGATTTAGATTCATCAGAATCTGACACCTTCTTCTGGAGTGTCTGAAGACAACTACAGTGTACTTATATCTAATAAATACATAAATAAAGAAGTAAATAAAGAAATAAACATTATTTAAACCAGATAAGAAAGAAAGAAAGACCAGGCAGGCCTGCCATCCTTATCTCTGTCTGTCTGTCTGTATGTCTGTCGTTCTGATCCCCTGGAACTGGAGATGGGCCACCATATAGGTGCTGGTAGTTGATCCCAGATTCTCTGGAAGAGGACACAATGCTGTTAATTGTTGAGCGCTTTCAGTGGCCCCACCCATCGTAAATTATTATTAGTATATGTGAGGCTGTGTTTATGTACATCATATGCAGACCATAAGAGGGATTTAGATTCTCCAGAATCTGACACCCTCTTCTGGAGTGTCTGAAGACAGCTACAGTGTACTTATATCTAATAAATAAATAAATAAATAAATAAATAAATAAATAAATAAATAAATAAATAAACATTTTTTAAAAGGATAAGAAAGAAAGAAGGACCAGGCAGGCCTGCCCTCCTTATCTCTGTCTGTCTGTCTGTCTGTCTGTCTGATCCCCTGGAACTGGAGATGGGCCACCATATAGTTGCTGCTAGTTGATCCCAGGTTCTGGTAGAGGAGACAATGCTGTTAATTGTTGAGCCGTTTCAGTGGCCCCACACATCTTTAAATTTTTAGAAGTATATGTGAGGCTGTGTTTATGTACATCATATGCAGACAATAAGAGGGATTTAGATTTCCAGAATATGACACCCTCTTCTTAAGTGTCTGAAGACAGCTACAGTGTACTTATATCTAATAAATAAATAAATAAATAAATAAATAAATAAATAAATAAATAAACATTTTTAAAATGTATAAGAAAGAAAGAAAAACCAGGCAGGCCTGCAATCCTTGTCTGTCTGTCTGTATGTATGTCTGTCTGATCCCCTGGAACTGGAGATGGGCCACAATATAGTTGCTGGTAGTTGATCCCAGGTACTCTGGAAGAGGAGACAATGCTGTTAATTGTTGAGACCTTTCAGTGGCTCCACCTATCTTTAAATTTTTAGATGTATATGTGAGGCTGTGTTTATGTACATCATATGCAGACCATAAGAGGGATTTAGATTCTCCAGAATCTGACACCCTCTTCTGGAGTGTCTGAAAACAACTACAGTGTACTTATATCTAATAAATAAATAAATAAATAAATAAATAAATAAATAAATAAACATTTTTAAAAGGATAAGAAAGAAAGAAAAACCAGGCAGGCCTGCCCTCCTTATCTCTGTCTGTCTGTCTGTCTGTCTGATCCCCTGGAACTGGAGATGGGCCACTATATAGTTGCTGGTAGTTGATCCCAGGTTCTCTGGAAGAAGAGACAATGCTGTTAATTCTTGAGCCCTTTCAGTGGCCCCACCCATCTTTAAATTTTTAGATGTATATGTTAGGCTGTGTTTATGTCCATCATATGCAGACCATAATAGGGATTTATATTCTCCAGAATCTGACACGCTCTTCTGGAGTGTCTGAAGACAACTACAGTGTACTTATATCTAATAAATTCATAAATAAATAAATAAACATTATTTTAAAAGGATAAGAAAGAAAGAAAAACCAGGTAGGCCTGCCACCCTTGTCTATCTGTGTCTTTGTCTGCCTGATCCCCTGGAACTGGAGATGGGCCACCATATAGTTGCTGGTATTTGTTCCCAGGTTCTCTGTTAGAGGAGACAATGCTGTTAATTGTTGAGCCCTTTCAGTGGCCCCACACATCTTTAAATTTTTAGAAGTATATGTGAGGCTGTGTTTATATACATCATATGCAGACCATAAGAGGGATTTAGATTCTCCAGAATCTGTCACCCTCTTGTGGAGTGTCTGAAGACAGCTACAGTGTACTTATATATAATAAATACATAAATAAATAAATAAATAAATAAATAAATAAATAAATAAATAAATAAACATTTTTTAAAAAGGATAAGAAAGAAAATAAAACCAGGCAGGCCTGCAATCCTTTCTGTCTGTCTGTCTGTCTGAACCCCTGGAACTGTAGATGTGCGAACATATAGTTGCTGATAGTTGATCCCACATTGTCTGGAAGAGGAGACAATGCTGTTAATTATTGAGCCGTTTCAGTGGCCCCACACATCTTTAACTTTTTAGAAGTATATGTGAGGCTGTGTTTATGTACATCATATGCAGACCATAAGAGGGATTTAGATTCTCCAGAATATGACACCCACTTCTGAAGTGTCTGAAGATAGCTACAGTGTACTTATATCTAATAAATACATATATAAATAAATAAACATTTTTAAAATGTATAAGAAAGAAAGAAAAACCAGGTAGGCCTGCAATCCTTGTCTGTCTGTCTGTCTGTATGTCTGTCTTATCCCCTGGAACTTGAGATGGGCCACAATATAGTTGCTGGTAGTTGATCCCAGGTCCTCTGGAAGAGGAGACAATGCTGTTCATTGTTGAGCCCTTTCAGTGGCCCCACCCATCTTTAAATTTTTAGAAGTATATGTGAGGTTGTGTTTATGTACATCATATGCAGACCATAAGAGGGATATAGATTCTCCAGAATCTGACACCCTCTTCTGGAGAGTCTGAAGACAGCTACAGTGTACTTATATCTAATAAATAAATAAATAAATAAATAAATAAATAAATAAATAAATGAATGAATAAATAAATAAATAAACATTTTTTAAAAAGGATAAGAAAGTATGAAAAATCAGGCAGGCCTGCCATCCTTATCTCTGTCTGTCTGTCTGTCTGTCTTATCCCCTGGAACTTGAGATGGGCCACCATATAGTTGCTGGAAGTTGATCCCACATTGTCTGGAGGAGGAGACAATGGTGTTAATTGTTGAGCCCTTTCAGTGGGCCCACCCATCTTTAAATTTTTAGAAGTATATGTGAGGCTGTGTTTATGTACATCATATGCAGAACATAAGAGGGATATAGATTCTCCAGAATCTGTCACCCTCTTCTGGAGTGTCTGAAGATAGCTACAGTGTACTTATATCTAATAAATACATAAATAAATAAATAAATAAATAAATAAACAAACATTTTTAAAAAAGGATAAGAAAGAAAGAAAGACCAGGCAGGACTGCCATCCTTATCTCTGTCTGTCTGTCTTTCTGTCTGTCTGATCCTCTGGAACTGGAGATGGGCCACATAGAGTTGCTTGTAGTTGATCCCAGGTTCTCTGGAAGAGGAGACAATGCTGTTAATTGTTGAGCCCTTTCAGTGGGCCCACCCATCTTTAAATTTTTAGAAGTATATGTGAGGCTGTGTATGTGTACATCATATGCAGACCATAAGAGGGATATAGATTCTCCAGAATATGACACCCTCTTCTAGAGTGTCTGAAGACAGCTACAGTGTACTTATATCTAATAAATATATAAAAAAATAAATAAACATTTTTTAAAAAGAATAAGAAAGAAAGAAAGACCAGGCAGGCCTGCCACCTTGTCTGTCTGTCTGTCTGTCTATCTGTCAGATACCCTGGAACTGGAGATGGGCCACCATATAGTTGCTGGTAGTTGATCCCAGGTTCTCTGGAAGAGGAGACAATGCTGTTAATTGTTGAGCCCTTTCAGTGGCCCCACCTATCTTTAAATTTTTAGAAGTATATGTGAGGCTGTGTTCATGTACATAATATGCAGACCATAAGAGGGATATTGATTCTCCAGAATCTGACACCCTCTTCTGGAGAGTCTGAAGACAGCTACAGTGTATTTATATCTAATAAATACATAAATAAACAAATAAACATTTTTTAAAAAGGATAATAAAGAAAGAGAGACCAGGCAGGCCTGCCATCCTTGTCTGTATGTCTGTCTGTCTGATCCCCTGGAACTGGAGATGGGCCACCATATAGTTGCTGGTAGTTGATCCCAGGTTCTCTGGAAGAGGAGTCAGTTCTGTTAATTGTTGAGCCCTTTCAGTGGCCCCACCCATCTTTAAATTTTTAGAAGTATATGTGAGGCTGTGTTCATGTACATCATATGCAGACCATAAGAGGGATATTGATTCTCCAGAATCTGACACCCTCTTCTGGAGAGTCTGAAGACAGCTACAGTGTACTTATATCTAATAAATACATAAATAAACAAATAAACATTTTTTAAAAAGGATAATAAAGAAAGAGAGACCAGGCAGGCCTGCCATCCTTGTCTGTATGTCTGTCTGTCTGATCCCCTGGAACTGGAGATGGGCCACCATATAATTGCTGGTAGTTGATCCCAGGTTCTCTGGAAGAGGAGTCAGTTCTGATAATTGTTGAGCCCTTTCAGTGGCCCCACCCAACTTTAAATTTTTAGAAGTATATGTGAGGCTGTGTTCATGAACATCATATGCAGACCATAAGAGGGATATAGATTCTCCAGAATCTGACACCATTTTCGGGAGTGTTTGAAGACAGCTACAGTGTACTTATATCTAATAAATACATACTTAAATTAATAAACATTTTTTAAAAAGGATAAGAAAGAATGAAAGACCAGGTAGGCCTGCCATCCTTAACTCTATCTGTCTGTATGTCTGTCTGTCTGTCTGATCCCCTGGAACTGGAGATGGGCCACCATATATTTGCTGGTAGTTGATCCCAGGTTCTCTATAAGAGGAGACAATGATGTTAATTGTTGATCCCTTTCATTGGCCCCACACATCTTTAAATTTTTAGAAGTAAATGTGAGGCTGTGTTTATGTACATCATATGCAGACCATAAGAGGCATATAGATTCTCCAGAATCTGACACCCTCTTCTGGAGTGTCTGAAGACAGCTACAGTGTACTTATATCTAATAAATACATAAATAAATAAATAAATAAATAAATAAATTAACATTTTTTAAAAGGGATAAGAAAGAAAGAAAAACCAGGCAGGCCTGCCATCCTTGTCTGTCTTTCTCTCTGTCTGTCTGTCTTGCCTAGCCCCTTGAGTAGCCTATCCTAGTCCCTTGCCTTGCCTAGCCCAGCCCCTTGCCTAGCCTAGCCTAGCCCAGCCCTGCCTTGCCTAGCCCTGCCTATCCCTGTCTTTAACCAGGCTGGCCTTGAACTCAGAAACTGACTGTCTCTGCCTCCAAAGTGCTCTCATTAAGAGCTCGAGCCACCACTGACTGTTGGGTTTTCTAAGTCTTACATAGGTATGGTCTTTTCTCAGCTGTGAAACCCTAATTAACACATGTAGTCTGTCCTAGGTCAGCCATAGCTACAGACTGAGGCCTTTTCTAAAACAAAACAAAAGAAAACAAAAAATAGAAATAATAAAATAAATAAATTAAGCAACCACATGATATCTTTTCTTTCTTTCAGTGATACTCAGAGCTTGAAGCAGTTCACCCATGAGACCTCAGCTCCGGACATTGAGGCTCTTTCCCTAACAAGTATTATGGCTGAACCTGAGGGGTTCTACTGCTGATTTGTGTCCCCCACTTTAAAAAAATAGTTGTTTTCAAAGGCTGCAGGTTCTTAGCCCTGTTCCTTGTTACAGTTGAGTCACAGCCCTGAAAGTTCAGTGGTAGTTAAAGGCACTGAGAAGGGCTTCCTATAGACATCAAAGACCAAGTCTTTGTTTTTAAAAAGTTAATCTGGATTCCCCCACCCCCTGGCATCCTTAGAATTCCTAGAAAGGAAGGCAGGGACCTGGGCAGAAGGGTGCAAGGCTACTGGTGTTTGTAAGTGGTAACAGAAAGCTTTCTCTTGTTGGTACCCTACCCCAAGTTACACTGTCACTTCTTTTTCCTAGTTGTTGTTTTGTCGGTTTGTATTCTCAACATAGACCCTTTTCCTTCCTAACCTTGGCTGTCCTGAACCTTACTGTCCTTGAACTCAGTGATTTGTCTGTCTTGCTGGGATGAAACTGTGAGCTACCATCCAGAAGGAAGCACCCTGCTGAGGTTAGATTGGGGTCTCTTCCATTTTCCTCTATGAACATGCATATGGCAGGCCTGTTCTTTCTTTTTTACTTTTCCTTTTCTTTTTAAAGATTTATTTATTTATTATATTTAAGTATGCTGTAGCTATCTTCAGACAGTCCAGAAGAGGGTGTCAGATTCTGAAGAATCTAAATCATTCTTATTGTCTGCATATGATGTATATAAACACAGCCTCACATATACTCAAAAAAAAAAAAAAAAGAAAGATGTGGCTACAGAGAGGGCTCAACAATTAAGAGCATTGTCTCCTCTTCCAGAGAACCTGGGCTCAATTACCAGTATTATATATGGTGGCCCATCTCCAGTTCCAGAGGATCTAATACTCTGTTCTGGAGTCTGTTGGCACAGCATACACATGCAAAACATTCATACATAATCATTGAGAGAGGAGAGAGAGGGGTTGAGAGAGAGGGGAGGTAATCATACCTCCTGACGAGTTTGAAGACCTGAGCTTCATCACTCACACAAATAAATAAATGCAAAATATTTTTTATAAATAAACTCTGCCATTGCCCTTTAAAAATTCCTAGAAAACAAGTTTTATAAGCAACAGTTATATTTACTATATCTAAAGGACAGTCATGGGCATATTCAATAAATAGAAAAAGGCCTGTTAGTCTTAGAAATGGAAAAGACAAACCAAGGAAGGTTTGCAATTACATAATGAGGCAGCTCAGCCCAGCTCTAAGGTTGGAAATAAGACTCGAGAATAGGATACACCTGAAGACAGCCAGCCATTGTTTTTTGTTTTGGAGGCTGAAAGGATACACCTGAAGACAGCCAATGCTGTGTGATGGTGATCTGGTATTTTTTTTTTTAATTTTTAAAAACTTTAACACTTTTTATAAAAATTTTATAAAAACTTTTTATTCTCTCTCTCTCTCTCTCTTTCTCTCTCTCTCTTTCTTTCTCTCTCTCTCTCTCTCTCTTTCTTTCTCTCTCTCTCTCTTTCTCTCTCTCTCTTTCTTTCTTTCTTACCCTAGCCCCTACCCTAGCCCTGTCTTTCACCAGGGTGGCCTCGAACTCAGAAACTGACTGCCTCTGCCTACAGAGTGCTCTCATTAAGAGCTTGAGCCACCACTGAACGTTCGGTTTTCTAAGCCTTACCTTGCTCTTGGTGTCTGTTCTCAGCTGTGAAACCCTAATTAACACAAGTAGGCAGTCCTGGGTCAGCCAGAGCTACAGACTGAGGACTTTTCTAAAAACAAATAAAACAACACAAAACAACAAATAGAAATAATAAAATACATAAATTAAGCAACCACAGCATAGCTTATGTCTATCTAGGTGGTACTCAGAAATTCCAGCAGTTGGCCTGTGACACCTCAGCTCACTATAAGTGAGGCTGTGTTTATGTACATCATATGCAGACCATAAGAGGGATTTAGATTCTCCAGAATCTGACACCCTCTTCTGGAGTGTCTGAACAGCTACAGTGTACTTATATCTAATAAATACATAAATAAATAAATAAATAAATAAATAAATAAATAAATAAACATTTTTTTTAAAAAAAGGATAAGAAAGAAAGAAAGACCAGTCAGGCCTGCCATCCTTATCACTGTCTGTATGTCTGTCTGTCTGATCCCCTGGAACTGGAGATGGGCCACCATATAGTTGCTGGTAGTTGATCCCAGGTACTCTGGAAGAGGAGACAATGCTGTTAATTGTTGAGCTTTTAGAGTGGCCCCACCCTTCTTTAAATTTTTAGAAGTATATGTGAGGCTGTGTTTATGTACATCATCTGCAGACCATAAGAGGGATTTAGATTCTTCAGAATCTGACACCCTCTTCTGGAGTGTCTGAACAGCTACAGTGTACTTATATCTAATAAATACATACAAAAATAAATAAATAAATAAATAAATAAATAAATAAATAAATAAATAAATAAACATTTTGTAAAAAGGATAAGAAAGAAAGAAAGACCAGGCAGGCCTGCCATCCTTATCCTTATCCTTGTCTGTCTGTCTGTCTGTCTGATCCCCTGGGAGTGGAGATGGGCCACCATATAGTTTCAGGTAGTTGATCCCAGGTTCTCTGGAAGAGGAGACAATGCTGTTAATTGCTGAGCCCTTTCAGTGGCCCCCCCACCTTTAAATTTTTAGAAGTAAATGTGAGGCTGTGTTTATGTACATCATATGCAGACCATAAGAGGGATTTAGATTCTCCAGAATCTGACACCCTCTTCTGGAGTGTCTGAAGACAACTACATTGTACTTATATCTAATAAATACATAAATAAATAAATAAATAAATAAACATTATTTTAAAAGGATAAGAAAGAAAGAAAGACCAGGCAGGCCTGCCCTTCTTATCTCTGTCTGTCTGTCTGTCTGTCTGTCTGATCACCTGGAACTGGAGATGGGCCACCCTATAGTTGCTGGTAGTTGATACCACGTTCTTTGGAAGAAGAGAGAATGCTGTTAATTGTTGAGCCCTTTCAGTGGGCCAACCCATCTTTTAATTTTTAGAAGTATATGTGAGGCTGTGTTTATGTACATCACATGCAGACCATAAGAGGGATTTAGATTCTCCAGAAGATGACACCCTCTTCTAGAGTGTCTGAAGACAGCTACAGTGTACTTATATCTAATAAATACATAAATAAATAAATAAATAAATAAATAAATAAATAAATAAACATTATTTTAAAAGGATAAGAAAGAAAGAAAGACCAGGCAGGCCTGCCCTCCTTATCTCTGTCTGTATGTCTGTCTGTCTGTCTGTCTGATCCCCTGGAACTCGAGATGGGCCACCATATAGTTGCTTGTAGTTGATCCCAGGTTCTCTGGAAGAAGAGACAATGCTGTTAATTGTTGAGCCCTTTCAGTGGCCCCACCCATCTTTAAATTTTTAGAAGTGTATGTGAATCTGTGTTTATGTCCATCATATGCAGACCATAAGAGGGATTTATATTCTCCAGAATCTGACACCCTCTTCTGGATTGTTTGAAGACAGCTACATTGTACTTATATCTAATAAATACATAAATAAATAAATAAATATTTTTTAAAAAGGATAAGAAAGAAAAAAAAAACCAAGGAGGCCTGCCACCCTTGTCTGTCTGTCTCTTTGTCTGTCTGATCCCCTGCAACTGGAGATGGGCCACCATATAGTTGCTGGTAGTTGATCCCAGGTTCTCTGGTAGAGGAGACAATCCTGTTAATTGTTGAGCCCTTTCAGTGGCCCCACACATCTTTAAATTTTTAGAAGTATATGTGAGGCTGTGTTTATGTACACAATATGCAGAACATAAGAGGGATTTAGATTCTCCAGAATCTGACACCCTCTTCTGGAGTGTCTGAAGACAGCTACAGTGTACATATATATATATATAATAAATAAATAAATAAATAAATAAATAAATAAATAAATAAATAAATAAATAAATATTTTTAAAAAAGGATAAGAAAGAAAGTAAAACCAGGCAGGCATGCAATCCTTGTCTGTCTATCTGTCTGTCTGTCTGATCCCCTGGAACTGGAGATGGGCCACCATATAGTTGCTGGTAGTTCATCCCAGGTTCTCTGGTAGAGGAGGCAATGCTGTTAATTGTTGAGCCGTTTCAGTGGCCCCACACATCTTTAAATTTTTAGAAGTATATGTGAGGCTGTGTTTATGTACATCATATGCAGACCATAAGAGGTATTTAGATTCTCCAGAATATGACACCCTCTTCTGAAGTGCCTGAAGACAGCTACAGTGTACTTATATCTAATAAATACATAAATAAATAAATAAATATTTTTTAAAAATATAAGAAAGAAAGAAAAGTCAGGGAGGCCTGCCACTCTTGTCTGTCTGTCTTTTGTCTGCCTGATCCCCTGGAACTGGAGATGGGCCACCATATAGTTGCTGGTAGTTGATCCCAGGTTCTCAGGTAGAGGAGACAATGCTGTTAATTGTAGAGACCTCTCAGTGGCCCACACATCTTTAAATTTTTAGAAGTATATGTGAGGCTGTGTTTATGTACATCATATGCAGACCATAAGAGGGATTTAGATTCTCCAGTATCTGACACCCTCTTCTGGAGTGTCTGAAGACAGCTACAGTGTACTTATATCTAATAAATACATAAATAAATATATAAATAAACATTTTTTAAAAAGGATAAGAAAGAAAGAAAGACCAGGCAGGCCTGCCATCCTTATCAATGTCTGTATGTCTGTCTATTTGATCCCCAGGAATTGGTAATGGGCCACCATATAGTTGCTGGTAGTTGATCCCAGGTACTCTGGAAGAGGAGACAATGCTCTTAATTGTTGAGCTTTTAGAGTGGCCCCAGCCTTCTTTAAATTTTTAGAAGTATATGTGAGGCTGTGTTTATGTACATCATATGCAGACCATAAGAGGGATTTAGATTCTCCAGAATCTGACACCCTCAACTGGAGTGTCTGAACAGCTACAGTGTACTTATATCTAATAAATAAATAAATAAATAAATAAATAAATAAATAATAAACATTTTTTTAAAAAGATAAGACAGAAAGAAAGACCTGGCAGGCCTGCCATCCACATCGCTGTCTGTCTGTCTGTCTGTCTGTCAGTCTGATACCTGGGAACTGGAGATGGGCCACGAATAGTTGCTGGTAGTTGATCCCAGGTTCTCTGGAAGAGGAGACAATGCTGTTAATTGTTGAGCCCTTTCAGTGGCCCCACCCATCTTTAAATATTTAGAAGTATATGTGAGGCTGTGTTTATGTATATCATATGCAGACCATAAGAGGGATTTAGATTCTCCAGAATCTGACACCCTCTTCTGGAGTGTCTGAAGACAGCTACAGTGTACTTATATCTAATAAATAAATAGATAATAAATAAATAAATAAATAAATAAATAAATAAACATTTTTTAAAAAGGATAAGAAAGAAAGTAAGACTAGGCAGTCCTGCCATCCTTATCTCTGTCTGTCTGTCGGTCTGTCTGTCTGATCCCCTGGAACTGGAGATGGGCCACCATATAGTTGCTGGTAGTTGATCCAAGGATCTCTGGAAGAAGAGACAATGCTGTTAATTGTTGAGCCCTATCAGTGGCCCCACACTTATTTAAATATTTAGAAGTATATGTGAGGCTGTGTTTATGTACATCATATTCAGATTATAAGAGGATAGAGATTCTCCAGAATCTGACACCCTCTACTGGAGTGTCTGAAGACAGCTACAGTGTACTTATATATAATAAATACATAAAAAAATAAATAAATAAACATTTTTTAAAAAGGATAAGAAAGAAAGTAAGACCAGGCAGGCCTGCCATCCTTATATCTGTCTGTCTGTCTGTCTGTCTGATCCCCTGGAACTGGAGATGGGCTACCATATAGTTGCTGGTAGTTGATACCAGGTTCTCTGGAAGAGGAGACAATGCTGTTAATTGTTGACCCCTATTTGTGGCTCTACCCATCTTTAAATTTTTAGAAGTGTATGTGAGGCTGTGTTTATGTACATCATATGCAGACCAGAAGAGGGATTTAGATTCATCAGTATCTGACACCCTCTTCTGGAGTGTCTGAATACAGCTACAGTGTACATATAATAAATAAATAAATAAATAAATAAATAAATAAACATTATTTAAATCGGATAAGAAAGAAAGAAAACCAGGCAGTCCTGCCATCCTTATCTCTGTCTGTCTGTCTGTCTGTCTGTCGTTCTGATCCCCTGGAACTGGAGATGGGCCACCATATAGGTGCTGGTAGTTGATCCCAGGTTCTCTGGAAGAGGAGACAATGCTGTTAATTGTTGAGCCCTTTCAGTGGCCCCACCCATCGTTAAATTTTTAGTAGTATATGTGAGGCTGTGTTTATGTACATCATATGCAGACCATAAGAGGGATTTAGATTCTCCAGAATGTGACACCCTCTTCTGGAGTGTCTGAAGACAGCTTCAGTGAACTTATATCTAATAAATACATAAATAAATAAATAAATAAATAAATAAATAAATAAATAAATAAATAAACATTATTTAAACCGGATAAGAAAAAAAGAAAGACCAGGCAGGCCTACCATCCTTATCTCTGTCTGTCTGTCTGTCTGTCGTTCTGATCCCCTGGAACTGGAGATGGGCCACCATATAGGTGCTGGTAGTTGATCCCAGGTTCTCTGGAAGAGGAGACAATGCTATTAATTGTTGAGCGCTTTCAGTGGCCCCACCCATCATTAAATTTTTAGTAGTATATGTGAGGCTGTGTTTATGTACATCATATGCAGACCATAAGAGGGATTTAGATTCTCCACAATCTGACACCCTCTTCTGGAGTGTCTGAAGACAGCTACAGTGTACTTATATCTAATAAATACATAAATAAATAAACATTTTTTAAAAAGGATAAGAAAGAAATAAAGAGCAGGCAGGCCTGCCAACCTTATCCTTGTCTGTCTGTCTGTCTGTCTGATACCCTGGGAGTGGAGATGGGCCACCATATAGTTGCAGGTAGTTGATCCCAGGTTCTCTGGAAGAGGAGACAATGCTGTTAATTGCTGAGCCCTTTCATTGGCCCCCCCCCAACTTTAAATTTTAAGAAGTAAATGTGAGGCTGTGTTTATGTACATCATATGCAGACCATAAGAGGGATTTAGATTCTCCAGAATCTGACACCATCTTCTGGAGTGTCTGAAGACGGCTAGAGTGTACTTATATCTAATAAACATATAAATAAATAAATAAACATTTTTTAAAATGGATAAGAAAGAAAGAAAGACCAGGCAGGCCTGCCATCCTTATCTCTGTTAGTCTGTCTGTCTGTCAGTCTGTCTGATCTCTTGGAACTGGAGATGGGCCACGATATAGTTGCTGTTAGTTGATCCCAGGTTCTCTGGAAGAGGAGACAATGCTGTTAATTTGTGAGCCTTTTCAGTGGCTCCACCTATCTTTAAATTTTTAGAAGTATATGTTAGGCTGTGTTTATGTACATCATATGCAGACCATAAGAGGGATTTAGATTCTCCAGAATCTGACACCCTCTTCTGGAGTGTCTGAAGACAGCTACAGTGTACTTATATCTAATAAATACATAGATAAATAAATAAATAAATAAATAAACATTTTTTAAAAAGGATAAGAAAGAAATAAAGAGCAGGCAGGCCTGCCAACCTTATCCTTGTCTGTCTGTCTGTCTGTCTGATCCCCTGGAACTTGAGATGGGCCACCATATAGTTGCTGGTAGTTGATCCCAGGTACTCTGGAAGAGGAGACAATGCTGTTAATTGTTGAGCTTTTAGAGTGGCCCCACCCTTCTTTAAATTTTTAGAAGTATATGTGAGGCTGTGTTTACGTACATCATATGCAGACCATAAGAGGGATTTAGATTCTCCAGAATCTGACACCATCTTCTGGAGTGTCTGAACAGCTACAGTGTACTTATATCTAAAAAATATATAAAAAATAAATAAATAAATAAATAAATAAATAAATAAATAAACATTTTTTAAAAAGGAAAAGACAGAAAGAAAGACCAGGCAGGCCTGCCATCCGTATCTCTGTCTGTCTGTCTGTCTGTCAATCTGATACCTGGGAACTGGAGATGGGCCACGAATAGTTGCTGGTAGTTGATCCCAAGTTCTCTGGAAGAGGAAACAATGCTGTTAATTGTTGAGCCCTTTCAGTGGCGCCACCCATCTTTAAATATTTAGAAGTATATGTTAGGCTGTGTTTATGTACATCATATGCAGATCATAAGAAGGATTTAGATTCTCCAGAATCTGACACCCTCTTCTGGAGTGTCTGAAGACAGCTACAGTGTACTTATATCTAATAAATACATAGATAAATAAATAAATAAATAAATAAATAAATAAATAAATAAACATTTTTTAAAAAGGATAAGAAAGAAAGAAAGAACGAACAGTCAGGCCTGCCATCCATTTCTCTGTCTGTCTGTCTGTCAATCTGATCCCCGGGAACTGGAGATGGGCCACCATATAGTTGCTGGTAGTTGATCCAAGGTTCTCTGGAAGAGGAGACAATGCTGTTAATTGTTGAGCTCTTTCAGTGGCCCCACACTTCTTTAAATATTTAGAAGTATATGTGAGGCCTTTTTATGTACATCATATTCAGATTATAAGAGGATTTAGATTCTCCAGTATCTGATACCCTCTACTGGAGTGTCTGAAGACAGCTACAGTGTACTTATAATAAATAAATAAATAAATAAATAAATAAATAAATAAATAAATAAATAAATAAACATTTTTTAAAAAGGATAAGAAAGAAAGTAAGACCAGGCAGGCCTGCCATCCTTATCTCTGTCTGTCTGTCTGTCTGTCTGTCTGATCCCCTGGAACTGGAGGTGGGCCACCATATAGTTGCTGGTAGTTGATCCAGGTCCTCTGGAAGAGGAGACAATGCTGTTAATTGTTGAGCTTTTAGAGTGGCCCCACCCTTCTTTAAATTTTTAGAAGTATATGTGAGGCTGTGTTTATGTACATCATATGCAGACCATAAGAGGGATTTAGATTCTCCAGAATCTGACACCCTCTTCTGGAGTGTCTGAACAGCTACAGTGTACTTATATCTAATAATAAATAAATAAATAAATAAATAAATAAATAAATAAATAAATAAATAAATAAACGAACATTTTTTTAAAAAAAGGATAAGAAATAAAGACCAGGCAGGCCTGCCATCCTTATCACTGTCTGTCTGTCTTTCTGTCTGATCCCCTGGAACTGGAGATGGGCCACCTTATAGGTACTGGTAGTTGATCCCAGGTTGTCTGGAAGAGGCGACAATGCTGTTAATTGTTGAGTACTTTCAGTGGCCCCACCTATTTATAATTTTTAAAAGTATATGTGAGGCTGTGTTTATGTACATCATATTCAGACCATAAGAGGGATTTAGATTCTCTAGAATCTGACACCCTCTTCTGGAGTGTCTGAAGACGGCTACAGTGTACTTATATCTAATAAATACATAAATAAATAAATAAATAAATAAATAAATAAATAAATAAATAAAATATAAACATTTTTTAAAATATAAGAAATAAAGAAAGACCAGGCAGGCCTGCCATTCATATCTCTGTCTCTCTGTCTGTCTGTCTGTCTGATCCCCTGGAACTGGAGATGGGCCACCATAAGGTGCTGGTAGTTTATCCCAGGTTCTCAGAAAGAGGAGACAATGCTGTTAATTGTTGAGCCCTCTCAGTGGCCCCACACAACTTTAAATTTTTAGAAGTATATGCAAGGCTGTGTTTATGTACCGAATATGCAGACCATAAGAGGGATTTAGATTCTCCACAATCTGACACCCTCTTCTGGAGTGTCTGAAGACAGCTACAGTGTACATATATCTAATAAATACATAAATAAATATATAAATAAACATTTTTTTTAAAAGGATAAGAAAGAAAGAAAGACCAGGCAGGCCTGCCATCCTTATCACTGTCTGTATGTCTGTCTGTCTGATCCCCTGGAACTGGAGATGGGCCACCATATAGTTGCTGGTAGTTGATCCCAGGTACTCTGGAAGAGGAGACAATGCTGTTAATTGTTGAGCTTTTAGAGTGGCCCCACCCTTCTTTAAATTTTTAGAAGTATATGTGAGGCTGTTTTATGTACATCATATGCAGACCATAAGAGGGATTTAGATTCTCCAGAATCTGACACCCTCTTATAGAGTGTCTGAACAGCTACAGTGTACTTATATCTAATAATAAATAAATAAATAAATAAATAAATAAATAAACGAACATTTTTTTAAAAAAAGGATAAGAAAGAAAGAAAGACCAGGCAGGCCTGCCATCCTTATCACTGTCTGTCTGTCTGTCTGTCTGATCCCCTGGAACTGTAGATGGGCCACCTTTTAGGTGCTGGTAGTTGATCCCAGGTTCTCTGGAAGAGGAGACAATGCTGTTAATTGTTGAGTCCTTTCAGTGGCCCCACCTATTTATAATTTTTAGACGTATATGTGAGGCTGTGTTTATGTACATCATATTCAGACCATAAGAGGGATTTAGATTCTCTAGAATCTGACACCCTCTTCTGGAGTGTCTGAAGACGGCTACAGTGTACTTATATCTAATAAATACATACATAAATAAATAAATAAATAAATAAATAAATAAACAATTTTTAAAAAGTATAAGAAATAAAGAAAGACCAGGCAGGCCTGCCATCCTTATCTCTGTCTCTCTGTCTGTCTGTCTGTCTGTCTGATCCACTGGAACTGGAGATGGGCCACCATAAGGTGCTGGTAGTTTATCCCAGGTTCTCTGAAAGAGGAGACAATGCTGTTAATTGTTGAGCCCTCTCAGTGGCCCCACACATCTTTAAATATTTAGAAGTATATGCGAGGCTGTGTTTATGTACATCATATGCAGACCATAAGAGGGATTTAGATTCTCCAGAATCTGACACCCTCTTCTGGAGTGTCTGAACAGCTACAGTGTACTTATATCTAATAATAAATAAATAAATAAATAAATAAATAAATAAACATTTTTTTAAAAAAAGGATAAGAAAGAAAGAACAGGCAGGCCTGCCATCCTTATCACTGTCTGTCTCTCTGTCTGTCTGATCCCCTGGAACTGGAGATGGGCCACCTTTTAGGTGCTGGTAGTTGATCCCAGGTTCTCTGGAAGAGGAGACAATGCTGTTAATTGTTGAGTCCTTTCAGTGGCCCCACCTATTTATAATTTTTAGAAGTATATGTGAGGCTGTGTTTATGTACATCATATTCAGACCATAAGAGGGATTTAGATTCTCTAGAATCTGACACCCTCTTCTGGAGTGTCTGAAGACGGCTACAGTGTACTTATATCTAATAAATACATAAATAAATAAATAAATAAATAAATAAATAAACATTTTTTAAAAAGTATAAGAAATAAAGAAAGACCAGGCAGGCCTGCCATCCTTATCTCTGTCTGTCTGTCTGTCTGTCTGTCTGATACACTGGAACTGGAGATGGGCCACCATAAGGTGCTGGTAGTTTATCCCAGGTTCTCTGAAAGAGGAGACAATGCTGTTACTTGTTGAGCCCACTCAGTGGCCCCACACTTCTTTAAATTTTTAGAAGTATATGTGAGGCTGTGTTTATGTACATCATATGCAGACCATAAGAGGGATTTAGGTTCTCCAGAATCTGACACCCTCTTTTGGAGTGTCTGTACAGCTATAGTGTACTTATATCTAATAAATAAATAAATAAATAAATAAATAAATAAATAAATAAATAAATAAACATTATTTTTATAAAAGGATAAGAAAGAAAGAAAGACCAGGCAGGCCTGCCATCCTTATCACTGTCTGTCTGTCTGTCTGTCTGATCCCTGGAACTGGAGATGGACCACCATATAGTTGCTGGTAGTTCATCCCAGGTTCTCTATAAGAGGAGACAATGCTGTTAATTGTTGAGCCCTTTCAGTGGCTGCACACATCTTATAATTTTTAGAAGTATATGTTAGGCTGTGTTTATGTACATCATATGCAGACCATAAGAGGGATTTAGATTCTCCAGAATCTGACACCCTCTTCAGGAGTGTCTGAACGGCTACAGTGTACTTTTATCTAATAAATACATAAATAAATAAATAAATAAATAAATAAATAAATAAACATTTTTAAAAATGTATAAGAAATAAAGACCAGGCAGGCCTGCCATCCTTATCTCTGTCTCTCTGTCTGTCTGTCTGTCTGATCCACTGGAACTGGAGATGGGCCACCATAAGGTGCTGGTAGTTTATCCCAGGTTCTCTGAAAGAGGAGACTATGCTGTTAATTGTTGAGCCCTCTCAGTGGCCCCACCCATCTTTAAATTTTTAGAAGTATATGTGAGGCTGTGTTTATGTACATCATATGCAGACCATAAGAGGGATTTAGATTCTTCAGAATCTGACACCCTCTTCTGGAGTGTCTGAAGACAGCTACAGTGTACTTATATCTAATAAATACGAAAATAAATATATAAATAAACATTTTTTTAAAAAGGATAAGAAAGAAATAAAGACCAGGCAGGCCTGCCATCCTTATCACTGTCTCTATGTCTGTCTGTCTGATCCCCTGGAACTGGAGATGGGCCACCATATAGTTGCTGGTAGTTGATCCCAGGTACTCTGTAAGAGGAGACAATGCTCTTAATTGTTGAGCTTTTAGAGTGGCCCCAGCCTTCTTTAAATTTTTAGAAGTATATGTGAGGCTGTGTTTATGTACATCATATGCAGACCATAAGAGGGATTTAGATTCTCCAGAATCTGACACCCTCTTCTGGAGTGTCTGAACAGCTAGAGTGTACTTATTTCTACTAAATACATAAATAAATAAATAAATAAATAAATAAATAAATAAATAAATAAATAAATAAACATTTTTTAAAAAGGATAAGACAGAAAGAAAGACCTGGCACGCCTGCCATCCATATCTCTGTCTGTCTGTCTGTCTGTCTGTCTATCTGATCTCTGGGAACTGGAGATGGGCCACGAATAGTTGCTGGTAGTTGATCCCAGGTTCTCTGGAAGAGGAGTCAGTGCTGTTAATTGTTGAGCCCTTTCAGTGGCCCCACCCATCTTTAAATTTTTAGAAGTATATGTGAGGCTGTGTTTATGTACATCATATGCAGACCATAAGAGGGATTTAGTTTCTCCAGAATCTGACACCCTCTTCTGGAGTGTCTGAACAGCTACAATGTACTTTTATCTAATAAATAAATAAATAAATAAATGAATGAATAAATAAATAAATAAATAAATAAATAAATAAATAAATAAACAAACATTTTTTTAAAAAAAGGATAAGAAAGAAAGAAAGACCAGGCAGGCCTGCCATCCTTATCACTGTCTGTCTGTCTGTCTGTCTGATCCCCTGGAACTGGAGATGGACCACCATATAGTTGCTGGTAGTTGATCCCAGGTTCTCTATAGACGAGACAATGCTGTTAATTGTTGAGCCCTTTCAGTGTCCCCACAGATCTTTTAATTTTTAGAAGTATATGTTAGGCTGTGTTTATGTACATCATATGGAGACCATAAGAGGGAGTTAGATTCTCCAGAATCTGACACCCTCTACTGGAGTGTCTGAACAGCTACAGTGTACTTATATCTAATAATTACATAAATAAATAAATAAATAAATAAATAAATAAATAAATAAATAAATATTTTTTAAAAAGGATAAGAAAGAAAGAAAGAAAGACCAGGCAGGCCTGCCATCCTTATCTCTGTCTGTCTGTCTGTCTGATCCCCTGGAACTGGAGATGGGCCACTTTGTAGGTGCTGGAGGTTGATCCCAGGTTCTCTGGAAGAGGAGACAATGCTGTTCATTGTTGAGTCCGTTCAGTGGCCTTTTAATTTTTTAAGTATATGTGAGGCTGTGTTTATGTACATCATATTCAGACCATAAGAGGGATTTAGATTCTCTAGAATCTGACACCCTCTTCTGGAGTGTCTGAAGACGGCTACAGTGTAGTTATATCTAATAAATAAATAAATAAATAAATAAATAAATAAATAAATAAATAAACATTTTTTAAAAAGTATAAGAAATAAAGAAAGACCAGGCAGGCCTGACATCTTTATCTCTGTCTCTCTGTCTGTCTGTCTGTCTGTCTGTCTGATCCACTGGAACTGGAGATGGGCCACCATAAGGTGCTGGTAGTTTATCCCAGGTTCTCTGAGAGAGGAGACAATGCTGTTAATTGTTGAGCCCTCTCAGTGGCCCCACACATCTTTAAATTTTTAGAAGTATATATGAGGCTGTGATTATGTACATCATATGCAGACCATAAGAGGGATTTAGATTCTCCAGAATCTGACACCCTCTTCTGGAGTGTCTGAAGACAGCTACAGTGTACTTATATCTAATAAATACATAAATAAATATATAAATAAACATTTTTTTTAAAGGATAAGAAAGAAAGAAAGACCAGGCAGGCCTGCCATCCATATCTCTGTCTGTCTGTCTGTCTGTCTATCTGATCCCTGGGAACTGGAGATGGGCCACGAATAGTTGCTGGTAGTTGATCCCAGGTTCTCTGGAAGAGGAGACAATGCTGTTAATTGTTGAGCCCTTTCAGTGGCGCCACCCATCTTTAAATATTTAGAAGTATGTGTGAGGCTGTGTTTATGTACAACATATGCAGACCATAAGAGGCATTTAGATTCTCCAGAATCTGACACCCTCTTCTGGAGTGTCTGAAGACAGCTACAGTGTACTTATATCTAATAAATAAATAGATAAATAAATAAATAAATAAATAAACATTTTTTAAAAAGGATAAGAAAGAAACAAAGACCAGGCAGGCCTACCATCCATATCTCTGTCTGTCTGTCTGTCTGTCTATCTGATTCCCGGGAACTGGAGATGGGCCACCATATAGTTGCTGGTAGTTGATCCAAGGTTCTCTGGAAGAGGAGACAATGCTGTTAATTGTTGAGCCCTTTCAGTGGCCCCACACTTCTTTAAATATTTAAAAGTATATGTGAGGCTGTGTTTATGTACATCATATTCAGATTATAAGAGGATTTAGATTCTCCAGAATCTGACACCCTATACTGGAGTGTCTGAAGACACCTACAGTGTACTTATATATAATAAATACATAAATAAATAAATAAATAAATAAATAAATAAATAAATAAACATTTTTGAAAAAGGAAAAGAAAGAAAGTAAGACCAGGCAGGCCTGCCATCCTTATCTCTGTCTGTCTGTCTGTCTGTCTGTCTGATCCCCTGGAACTGGAGATGTGCCACCATATAGTAGCTGGTAGTTGATCCAAGGTTCTCTGGAAGAGGAGACAATGCTGTTAATTGTTGAGCCCTTTCAGTGGCCCCACACTTTTTAAATATTTAGAAGTATATGTGAGGCTGTGTTTATGTACATCATATTCAGATTATAAGAGGATTTAGATTCTCCAGAGTCTGACACCCTCTTCTGGAGTGTCTGAAGACAGCTACAGTGTACTTATATCGAATAAATACATAAATAAATATATAAATAAACATTTTTTTAAAAAGGATAAGAAAGAAAGAAAGACCAGGCAGGCCTGCCATCCTTATCACTGTCTGTATGTCTGTCTGTCTGATCCCCTGGAACTGGAGATGGGCCACCATATAGTTGCTGGTAGTTGATCCCAGGTACTCTGGAAGAGGAGACAATGCTGTTAATTGTTGAGCTTTTAGAGTAGCCCCAAACTTCTTTAAATTTTTAGAAGTATATGTGAGGCTGTGTTTATGTACATCATATGCAGACCATAAGAGGGATTTAGATTCTCCAGAATCTGACACCCTCTTCTGGAGTGTCTGAACAGCTGCAGTGTATTTATATCTACTAAATACATAAATAAATAAAGACATAAATAAATAAATAATTAAACATTTTTTAAAAAGGATAAGACAGAAAGAAAGACCAGGCAGGCCTGCCATCCATATCTCTGTCTGTCTGTCTGTCTGTCTATCTGATCCCTGGAAACTGGAGCTGGGCCACGAATAGTTGCTGGTAGTTGATCCCAGGTTCTCTGGAAGAGGAGACAATGCTGTTAATTGTTGAGCCCTTTCAGTGGCGCCACCCATCTTTAAATATTTAGAAGTATATGTGAGGCTGTGTTTATGTACATCATATGCAGACCATAAGAGGGATTTAGATTCTCCAGAATCTGACACCCTCTTCTGGAGTGTCTGAAGACAGCTACAGTGTACTTATATCTAATAAAGAAATAGATAAATAAATAAATAAACATTTTTTAAAAAGGATAAGAAAGAAAGAAAGACCAGGCAGGCCTGCCATCCATATCTCTGTCTGTCTGTTTGTCTGTCTATCTGATCCCCGGGAACTGGAGATGGGCCACCATATAGTTGCTGGTAGTTGATCCAAGGTTCTCTGGAAGAGGAGACAATGCTGTTAATTGTTGAGCCCTTTCAGTGGCCCCACACTTCTTTAAATATTTAGAAGTATATGTGAGGCTGTGTTTATGTATATCATATTCAGATTATAAGAGGATTTAGATTCTCCAGAATCTGACACCCTATACTGGAGTGTCTGAAGACAACTACAGTGTACTTATATATAATAAATACATAAATAAATAAATAAATAAATAAATAAATAAATAAACATTTTTTAAAAAGGATAAGAAAGAAAGTAAGACCAGGCAGGCCTGCCATCCTTATCTCTGTCTGTCTGTCTGTCTGTCTGTCTAATCCCCTGGAACTGGAGATGGGCTACCATAAAGTTGCTGGTAGTTGATCCCAGGGTTCTGGAAGAGGAGACAATGCTGTTAATTGTTGAGCCATATCGGTGGCCCTGCCCATCTTTAAATATTTAGAAGTATATGTGAGGCTGTGTTTATGTACATCATATGCAGACCATAAGAGGGATTTAGATTCTCCAGAATCTGACACCCTCTTCTGGAGTGTCTGAAGACAGCTACAGTGTACTTAATTCTAATAAATACATAAATAAATAAATAAATAAACATTTTTTAAAAAGGATAAGAAAGAAAATAAGACCAGGCAGGCCTGCCATCCTTATCTCTGTCTGTCTGTCTGTCTGTCTGCCTGATCCCCTGGAACTGGAGATGGGCCACCATATAGTTGCTGGTAGTTGATCCCAGGTTCTCTGGAAGAGGAGACAATGCTGTTAATTGTTGAGCCCTTTCAGTGGCTCCACCCATTTTTAATTTTTAGAAGTATATGTGATGCTATGTTTTTGTACATTATATTCAGACCATAAGAGGGATTTAGATTCTCTATAATCTGTCACCCTCTTCTGGAGTGTCTGAAGACAGCTACAGTGTACTTATATCTAATAAATACATATATGAATAAATAAATAAATAAACAATTTTTAAAACGAATAAGAAATAAAGAAAGACCAGGCAGGCCTGCCATCCTTATCTCTGTCTCTCTGTCTGTCTGTCGGTCTGATCCACTGGAACTGGAGATGGGCCACCATAAGGTGCTGGTAGTTTATCCCAGGTTCTCTGAAAGAGGAGACAATGCTGTTAATTGTTGAGCCCTCCCAGTGGCCCCACACAACTTTAAATTTTTAGAAGTATATGTGAGGCTGTGTTTATGTACATCATATGCAGACCATAAGAGGGATTTAGATTCTCCAGAATCTGACACCCTCTTCTGGAGTGTCTGAAGACAGCTACAGTGTACTTATATCTAATAAATCCATAAATAAATATATAAATAAACATTTTTTAAAAAGGATAAGAAAGAAAGAAAGACCAGGCAGGCCTGCCATCCTTATCACTGTCTGTATGTCTGTCTGTATGATCCCCTGGAACTGGAGATGGGCCACCATATAGTTGCTGGTAGTTGATCCCAGGTACTCTGGAAGAGGAGACAATGCTGTTAATTGTTGAACTTTTAGAGTGGCCCCACCCTTCTTTCAATTTTTAGAAGTATATGTGAGGCTGTGTTTATGTACATCATATGCAGACCATAAGAGGGATTTAGATTCTCCAGAATCTGACACCCTCTTCTGCAGTGTGTGAACAGCTACAGTGTACTTATATCTAATAAATAATTAAATAAATAAATAAACAAACATTTTTTTAAAAAAAGGATAAGAAAGAAAGAAAGACCAGGCAGGCCTGCCACCCTTATCACTGTCTGTCTGTCTGTCTGTCTGATCCCCTGGAACTGGTGATGGACCACCATAGAGTTGCTGGTAGTTGATCCCAGGTCCTCTGGAAGAGGAGACAATGCTGTTAATTGTTGAGCCCTTTCAGTGGCCCCACCCATCTTTAAATTTTTAGAAGTATATGTGAGGCTGTGTTTATGTACATCATATGCAGACCATAAGAGGGATATAGATTCCCCAGAATCTGACACCCTCTCCTGGAGAGTCTGAAGACAGCTAGAGTGTACTTATATCTAAGAAGTACATAAATAAATAAATAAATAAATAAATAAATAAATAAACATTTTTTAAAAGGATAAGAAAGAAAGAAAAATCAGGCAGTCCTGCCATCCTTATCACTGTCTGTCTGTCTGTCTGTCTGATCCCCTGCAACTTGAGATGGGCCACCATATAGTTGCTGTTAGTTGATCCCACGTTCTCTGGAAGAGGAGACAATGGTGTTAATTGTTGAGCCCTTTCAGTGGGCCCACCCAACTTTAAATTTTTAGAAGTATATGTGAGGCTGTGTTTATGTACATCATATGCAGACCATAAGAGGGATTTAGATTCTCCAGAATATGACACCCTCTTCTAGAGTGTCTGAAGACAACTACAGTGTACTTATATCTAATAAATACATAAATAAATAAATAAACATTTTTTAAAAAGAATAAGAAAGAAAGAAAGACCAGGCAGGCCTGCCACCTTGTCTGTCTGTGTGTCTGTCTGTCTGTCTATCTGTCAGATACCCTGGAACTGGAGATGGGCCACCATATAGTTGCTGGTAGTTGATCCCAGGTTCTCTGGAAGAGGAGACAATGCTGTTAGTTGTTGAGCCCTTTCAGTGGCCCCACCCATCTTTAAATTTTTAGAAGTATATGTGAGGCTGTGTTCATTTACATCATATGTAGACCATAAGAGGTATATTGATTCTCCAGAATCTGCACCGTATTCTGGAGAGTCTGACGACAGCTACAGTGTACTTATATCTTAAATACATAAATAAATAAATAAATGAATAAATGAATAAATAAATAAATAAATAAACATTTTTTTAAAAGGATAAGAAAGAAAGAAAAATCAGGCATGCCTGCCATCCTTATCTCTGTCTGTCTGTCTGTCTGTCTTATCCCCTGGAACTTGAGATGGGCCACCATATAGTTGTTGGTAGTTGATCCCACGTTCTCTGGAAGAAGAGACAATGCTGTTAATTGTTGAGCCCTTTCAGTGGGCCCATCCATCTTTAAATTTTTAGAAGTATATGTGAGGCTGTGTTTATGTACATCATATGCAGACCATAAGAGGGATTTAGATTCTCCAGAAGATGACACCCTCTTCTAGAGTGTCTGAAGACAGCTACAGTGTACTTATATCTAATAAATACATAAATAAATAAATAAATAAATAAACATTTTTTAAAAGGATAAGAAAGAAAGAAAGACCAGGCAGGGCTGCCCTCCTTATCTTTGTCTGTCTGTCTGTCTCTCTGTTTGTCTGTCTGTCTGATCTCCTGGAACTGGAGATGGGCCACCATTTTGTTGCTGATAGTTGATCCCAGGTCTTCTGAAGAGGAGACAATGCTGTTAATTGTTCAGCCCTTTCAGTGGCCCCACCCATCTTTAAATTTCTAGAAGTAAATGTGATGCTGTGTTTATGTACATCATATTCAGACCCTTAAAGAGGGATTTATATTCTCCAGAATCTGACACCGTCTTTTGGAGTGTCTATGACGGATACAGTGTACTTATATCTAATAAATACATAAATAAAGAAATAAACATTTTTTTAAAAAGATAAGAAAGAAAGAAAGTCCAGGCAGGCCTGCCATCCTTATCTCTGTCTGTCTGTCTGTCTGTCTGATCCTCTGACCTGGAGATGGGCCACCATAGAGTTGCTTGTAGTTGATCCCAGGTTCTCTGGAAGAGGAGACAATGCTGTTAATTGTTGAGCCCTTTCAGTGGCCCCACCCATCTTTAAATTTTTAGAAGTATATGCGAGGCTGTGTTTATGTACCAAATATGCAGACCATAAGAGGGATTTAGATTCTCCAGAATCTGACACCCTCTTCTGGAGTGTCTGAAGACAGCTACAGTGTACTTATATCTAATAAATTCATAAATAAACAAATGAACATTTTTAAAAAAGGATAATAAAGAAAGAGAGACCAGGCAAGCCTGCCATCCTTGTCTGTCTGTCTGTCTGATCCCCTGGAAATGGGGATGGGCCACCATATAATTGCTGGTAGTTGATCCCAGGTTCTCTGGAAGAGGAGTCAGTGCTGTTAATTGTTGAGCCCTTTCAGTGGCCCCACCCATCTTTAAATTTTTAGAAGTATATGTGAGGCTGTGTTCATGTACATCATATGCAGACCATAAGAGGGATATAGATTCTCCAGAATCTGACACCCTCTTCGGTAGTGTTTGAAGACAGCTACAGTGTACTTAAATCTAATAAATACATAATTAAATTAATAAACATTTTTTAAAAAGGATAAGAAAGAATGAAAGACCAGGTAGGCCTGCCATCCTTAACTCTATCTGTCTGTATGTCTGTCTGTCTGTCTGATCCCCTGGAACTGGAGATGGGCCACCATATAGTTGCTGGTAGTTGATCCCAGGTTATCTATAAGAGGAGACAATGCTGTTAATTGTTGATCCCTTTCATTGGCCCCACACATGTTTAAATTTTTAGAAGTAAATGTGAGGCTGTGTTTATGTACATCATATGCAGACCATAAGAGGGATATAGATTCTCCAGAATCTGACACCCTCTTCTGGAGTGTCTGAAGACAGCTACAGTGTACTTATATCTAATAAATACATAAATAAATAAATAAATAAATAAATAAATAAACATTTTTTAAAAGGGATAAGAAAGAAAGAAAAACCAGGCAGGCCTGCCATCCTTGTCTGTCTTTCTCTCTGTCTGTCTGTCTTGCCTTGCCCCTTGAGTAGCCTAGCCTAGTCCCTTGCCTTGACTAGCCCAGCCCCTTGCCTAGCCTAGCCTAGCCCAGCCCTGCCTTGCCTAGCCCTGCCTATCCCTGTCTTTAACCAGGCTGGCCTCGATCTCAAAAACTGACTGCCTCTGCCTCCAGAGTGCTCTCATTAAGACCTCGAGGCACCACTGATTGTTGTGTTTTCTAAGTCTTACATAGGTATGGTCTGTTTCTCAGCTGTGAAACCCTAATTAACACGTGTAGTCTGTCCTAGGTCAGCCATAGCTACAGACTGAGGCCTTTTCTAAAACAAAACAAAAGAAAACAAAAAATAGAAATAATAAAATAAATAAATTAAGCAACCACATGATATCTTTTGTTTCTTTCAATGATACTCAGAACTTGAAGCAGTTCACCCATGAGACCTCAGCTCCGGACATTGAGGCTCTTTCCCTAACAAGTATTATGGCTGAACCTGAGGGGTTCTACTGCTGATTTGGGTCCCCCACTTTAAAAAAATAGTTGTTTTCAAAGGCTGCAGGTTCTTAGCCCTGTTCCTTGTTACAGTTGAGTCACAGCCCTGAAAGTTCAGTGGTAGTTAAAGGCACTGAGAAGGGCTTCCTATAGACATCAAAGACCAAGTCTTTGTTTTTAAAAAGTTAATCTGGATTCCCCCACCCCCTGGCATCCTTAGAATTCCTAGAAAGGAAGGCAGGGACCTGGGCAGAAGGGTGCAAGGCTACTGGTGTTTGTAAGTGGTAACAGAAAGCTTTCTCTTGTTGGTACCCTACCCCAAGTTACACTGTCACTTCTTTTTCCTAGTTGTTGTTTTGTCGGTTTGTATTCTCAACATAGACCCTTTTCCTTCCTAACCTTGGCTGTACTGAACCTTACTGTCCTTGAACTCAGTGATTTGCCTGTCTTGCTGGGATGAAACTGTGAGCTACCATCCAGAAGGAAGCACCCTGCTGAGGTTAGATTGGGGTCTCTTCCATTTTCCTCTATGAACATGCATATGGCAGGCCTGATCTTTCTTTTTTACTTTTCCTTTTCTTTTTAAAGATTTATTTATTTATTATATTTAAGTATGCTGTAGCTATCTTCAGACAGTCCAGAAGAGGGTGTCAGATTCTGAAGAATCTAAATCATTCTTATTGTCTGCATATGATGTATATAAACACAGCCTCACATATACTCAAAAAAAAAAAAAAGAAAGAAAAAAGATGTGGCTACAGAGAGGGCTCAACAATTAAGAGCATTGTCTCCTCTTCCAGAGAACCTGGGCTCAATTACCAGTATTATATATGGTGGCCCATCTCCAGTTCCAGGGGATCTAATACTCTGTTCTGGAGTCTGTGTGCACAGCATACACATGCAAAACATTCTTACACAATCATTGAGAGAGGAGAGAGAGGGGTTGAGAGAGAGGGGAGGTAATCATACCTCCTGACGAGTTTGAAGACCTGAGCTTCATCACTCACACAAATAAATAAATGCCAAATATTTTTTTATAAATAAACTCTGCCATTGCCCTTTAAAAATTCCTAGAAAACAAGTTTTATAAGCAACAGTTATATTTACTATATCTAAAGGACAGTCATGAGCATATTCAATAAATAGAAAAAGGCCTGTTAGTCTTAGAAATGGAAAAGACAAACCAAGGAAGGTTTGCAATTACATAATGAGGCAGCTCAGCCCAGCTCTAAGGTTGGAAATAAGACTCGAGAATAGGATACACCTGAAGACAGCCAGCCATTGTTTTTTGTTTTGGAGGCTGAAAGGATACACCTGAAGACAGCCAATGCTGTGTGATGGTGATCTGGTATTTTTTTTTTTAATTTTTAAAAACTTTAACACTTTTTATAAAACTTTTATAAAAACTTTTTCTTTCTTTCTTTCTTTCCTTACCCTAGCCCCTACCCTAGCCCTGTCTTTCAACAGGGTGGCCTCGAACTCAGAAACTGACTGCTTCTACCTACAGAGTGCTCTCATTAAGAGCTTGAGCCACCACTGAATGTAGGGTTTTCTAAGCCTTACCTTGCTCTTGGTGTCTGTTCTCAGCTGTGAAACCCTAATTAACACAAGTAGGCAGTCCTGGGTCAGCCAGAGCTACAGACTGAGGACTTCTCTAAAAACAAATAAAACAAAACAAAACAACAAATAGAAATAATAAAATACATAAATTAAGAAACCACAGCATAGCTTTTCTCTCTCTAGGTGGTACTCAGAAATTCCAGCAGTTGGCCTGTGACACCTCAGCTCAGTATATGTGAAGCTGTGTTTATGTACATCATATGCAGACCATAAGAGGGATTTACATTCTCCAGAATCTGACACCCTCTACTGGAGTGTTTGAACAGAGCTACAGTGTACTTATATCTAAGAAATAAATAAATAAATAAATAAATAAATAAATAAATAAATAAATAAATAAATATTTTTTAAAAAGGATAAGAAAGAAAGAAAGTCCAGGCAGGCCTGCCATCATTATCTCTGTCTGTCTGTCTGTCTGATCCCCTTGAACTGGAGATGGGCCACCTTGTAGGAGCTGGTAGTTGATCCCAGGTTCTCTGGAAGAGGAGACAATGCTGTTAATTGTTGAGCCCTTTCAGTGGCCCCACCCATTTTTAATTTTTAGAAGTATATGTGAGGCTGTGTTTATGTACATCATATTCAGAACATAAGAGGAATTTAGATTCTCCAGAATCTGACAACCTCTTCTGGAGTGTCTGAAACAGATACAGTTTACTTATATCTAATGAATACATATATAAAAAATAAATATTTTTAAAAAGGATAAGAAAGAAAGAAAGACCAGGCAGGCCTCCATCCTTAACTCTGTCTGTCTGTCTGTCTGTTTGATACCCTGGAACTGGAGATGGGCCACCATATAGTTGCTGGAAGTTGATCGCAGGCTCTCTGGAAGAGGAGACAATGCTGTTAATTGTTGAGCCATTTCAGTGGCCCCACCCATCTTTAAATTTTTAGAAGTAAAGTTGAGGCTGTGTTTATGTACATCATATGCAGACCATAAGAGGGATTTAGATTCTCCAGAATCTGACACCCTCTTCTTGATTGTTTGAAGACAGCTACATTGTACTTATATCTAATAAATACATAAATATATGAATAAACATTTTTTAAAAAGGATAAGAAAGAAAGAAAGACCAGGTAGGCCTGCCATCATTATCCTTGTCTGTCTGTCTGTCTGTCTGATCAGCTGGAACTGGAGATGGGCCACCATATAGTTGCTGGTAGTTGATCCCAGGATCTCTGGTAGAGTTGACAATGCTGTTAATTGTTGAGACCTTTAAGTGGCCCCACACATATTTTAATTTTTAGAAGTATATGTGAGGCTGTGTTTATGTACATCATATGCAGACCATAAGAGGGATATCGATACTCCAGAATCTGACACCCTCTTCTGGAGTGTCTGAAGATAGCTACAGTGTACTTATATCTAATAAATAAATAAATAAATAAATAAATAAATAAACAAACATTTTTTAAAAAGGATAAGAAAGAAAGAAAGACCAGGCAGGACCGCCATCCTTATCTCTGTCTGTCTGTCTGTCTGTCTGATCCTCTGGAACTGGAGATGGGCCACCATAGAGTTTCTTGTAGTTGATCCCATGTTCTCTGGAAAAGGAGACAATGCTTTTAATTGTTGAGCCCTTTCAGTGGGCCCACACATCTTTAAATTTTTAGAAGTATATGTGAGGCCGTGTTTATGTACATCATATGCAGACCATAAGAGGGATTTAGATTCTCCAGAATATGACACCCTCTTCTAGAGTGTCTGAAGACAGCTTCAGTGTACTTATATCTAATAAATACATAAATAAATAAATAAACATTTTTTAAAAAGATAAGAAAGAAAGAAAGACCAGGCAGGCCTGCCACCATGTCTGTCTGTCTGTCTGTCTGTCTATCTATCAGATACCCTGGAACTGGAGATGAGCCACCATATAGTTGATGGTAGTTGATTCCAGGTTCTCTGGAAGAGGAGACAATGCTGTTAATTGTTGAGTCCTTTCAGTGGCCCCACCCATCTTTAAATTTTTAGAAGTATATGTGAGGCTGTGTTCATGTACATCATATGCAGACCATAGGAGGGATATAGATTCTCCAGAATCTGACACCCTCTTCTGGAGTGCCTGAAGACAGCTACAGTGTACTTATATCTAATAAATAAATAAATAAATAAATAAATAAATAAATAAATAAACCTTTTTTAAAAAGGATAAGAAAGAGAGAAAAATCAGGCAGGCCTGCCATCCTTATCTCTGTCTGTCTGTATGTCTGTCTTATCCCCTGAAACTTGAAATGGGCCACCATATAGTTGCTGGTAGTTTATCCCACGTTCTCTGGAAGAAGAGACAATGCTGTTAATTGTTGAGTCATTTCAGTGGGCTCACCCATCTTTACATTTTTAGAAGTATATGTGAGGTTGTGTTTATGTACATCATATGCAGACCATAAGAGGGATTTAGATTCTCCAGAAGATGACACACTCTTCTAGAGTGTCTGAAGACTGCTACAGTGTACTTATATCTAATAAATTCATAAATAAACAAATAAACATTTTTAAAAAAGGATAATAAAGAAAGAGAGACCAGGCAAGCCTGCCATCCTTGTCTGTCTGTCTGTCTGTCTGTTCCCCTGGAACTAGAGATGGGCCACCATATAAATGCTGGTAGTTGATCCCATGTTCTCTGGAAGAGGAGTCAGTGCTGTTAATTGTTGAGCCCTTTCAGTGGCCCCACCCATCTATAAATTTTTAGAAGTATATGTGAGGCTGTGTTCATGTACATCATATGCAGACCATAAGAGGGATATAGATTCTCCAGAATCTGACACCCTCTTCGGGAGTGTTTGAAGAGAGCTACAGTGTACTTATATCTAATAAATACATACTTAAATTAATAAACATTTTTTAAAAAGGATAAGAAAGAATGAAAGACCAGGTAGGCCTTCCATCCTTAACTCTATCTGTCTGTATGTCTGTCTGTCTGTCTGATCCCCTGGAACTGGAGATGGGCCACCATATAGTTCCTGGTATTTGATCCCAGGTTCTCTGGTAGAGGAGACAATGCTGTTAATTGTTGAGCCCTTTCAGTGGCCCCACCCATCTTTAAATTTTTAGAAGTATATGTGAGGCTGTGTTCATGTACATCATATGCAGACCATAAGAGGGATATTGATTCTCCAGAATCTGACACCCTCTTCTGGAGAGTCTGAAGACAGCTACAGTGTACTTATATCTAATAAATACATAAATAAATAAATAAATAAATGAATAAATAAATAAATAAATGAACATTTTTTAAAAAGGATAACAAATAAAGAAAAATCAGGCAGGCCTGCCATCCTTATCTCTGTCTGTCTGTCTGTCTGTCTTATCCCCTGGAACTTGAGATGGGCCACCATATAGTTGCTTGTAGTTCATCCAAGGATCTCTGGAAGAGGAGACAATGCTGTTAATTGTTGAGCCCTTTCAGTGGGCCCACACTTCTTTAAATTTTTAGAAGTATATGTGAGGCTGTGTTTATGTACATCATATGCAGACCATAAGAGGGATTTAGATTCTCCAGAATCTGGCACCCTCTTCTGGAGTGTCTGAAGACAGCTACAGTGTACTTATATGTAATAAATAAATAAATAAATAAATAAATAAATAAACATTTTTTTTTAAAGTATAAGAAAGAAAGAAAAACCAGGAAGGCCTCCATTCTTATCTCTGTCTGTCTGTCTGTCTGTCTGTCTGATACCCTGGAACTGGAGATGGGCCACCATATAGTTGCTGGTAGTTTATCCAAGGTTCTCTGGAAGAGGAGACAATGCTGTTAATTGTTTAGCCCTTTCAGTGGGCCCACACTTCTTTAAATTTTTAGAAGTATATGTGAGGCTGTGTTTATGTACATCATATGCAGACCATAAGAGGGATTTAGATTACCCAGAAGATGACACCCTCTTCTAGAGTGTCTGAAGACAGCTAAAGTGTACTTATATCTAATAAATACATACTTAAATTAATAAACATTTTTTAAAAGTATAAGAAAGAAAGAAAGACCAGGCAGGCCTCCATCCTTATCTCTGTCAGTCTGTCTGTCTGTCTGATCCATTGGAACTGGAGATGGGCCACTATATAGTTGCTGTTAGTTGTTCCCAGGTTCTCTGGAAGAAGAGACAATGCTGTTAATTGTTGAGCCCTTTCAGTGGCTCCACCTATCTTTAAATTTTTAGAAGTATATGTTAGGCTGTGTTTATGTACATCATATGCAGACCATAAGAGGGATTTAGATTCTCCAGAATCTGACACCCTCTTCTGGAGTGTCTGAAGACAACTACAGTGTACTTATATCTAATAAATACATAAATAAATAAATAAATAAATAAATAAATAAATAAATAAACATTATTTTAAAAGGATAAGAAAGAAAGAAAAACCAGGCAGGCCTGCCCTCCTTATCTCTGTCTGTCTGTCTGTCTGTCTGATCCCCTGGAACTGGAGATGGGCCACCATATAGTTGCTGGTAGTTGATCCCAGGTTTTCTGGACGAAGAGACAATGCTGTTAATTGTTGAGCCCTTTCAGTGGCCCCACCCATCTTAAATTTTTAGAAGTGTATGTGAATCTGTGTTTATGTCCATCATATGCAGACCATAAGAGGGATTTATATTCTCCAGAATCTGACACCCTCTTCTGGAGTGTCTGAAGACAGCTACAGTGTACTTATATCTTATAAATACATAAATAAATAAATAAACATTTTTTAAAAAGGATAAGAAAGAAAGAAAAACCAGGTAGGACTGCCACCCTTGTCTGTCTGTCTCTTTGTCTGCCTGATCCCCTGGAACTGGAGATGGGCCACCATATAGTTGCTGGTAGTTGATCCCAGGTTCTCTGTTATAGGAGACAATGCTGTTAATTTTTGAGCCCTTTCAGTGCCCCCACACATCTTTAAATTTTTAGAAGTATATGTGAGGCTGTGTTTATGTACATCATATGCAGACCATAAGAGGGATTTAGATTCTCCAGAATCTGGCACCCTCTTCTGGAGTGTCTGAAGACAGCTACAGTGTACTTATATGTAATAAATAAATAAATAAATAAATAAATAAACATTTTTTTTAAAGTATAAGAAAGAAAGAAAGACCAGGCAGGCCTCCATTCTTATCTCTGTCTGTCTGTCTGTCTGTCTGATACCCTGGAACTGGAGATGGGCCACCATATAGTTGCTGGTAGTTTATCCAAGGTTCTCTGGAAGAGGAGACAATGCTGTTAATTGTTGATCCCTTTCTGTGGCCCCACCCATCTTTAAATTTTTAGAAGTATATGTGAGGCTGTGTTTATGTACATCATATGCAGACCATAAGAGGGATTTAGATTCTCCAGAATCTGACACCCTCTTTTGGAGTATCTGAAGATAGCTACAGTGTACTTATATCTAATAAATAAATAAATAAATAAATAAATAAATAAATAAATAAACATTTTTTAAAAAGGATAAGAAAGAAAGAATTACCAGGCAGGGCTGCCATCCTTATCTTTGTCTGTCTGTCTGTCTCTCTGTTTGTCTGTCTGTCTGATCTCCTCGAACTGGAGATGGGCCACCATTTTGTTGCTGGTAGTGAAAGACTCCAGGACTCCCAAAGGGAGGCACTTACTCAAGCCTCGGGTCAGCCGCGCACCCAAGAAGACACTGAGACCGAACTTAAGATGTATAGAGAGTAAGATTTAATACAGCAACGACAAGAAAGCACACAAAAAGCACATATACCAGATATCTGGGGTCGAAACTCATGCAGCCAGCAAGGTGCAGAGGAGATTCGGCAATTGGCCCAGACTTGTCACAGGCTTTTATAGGAGAAGGGTAAGGAGAAAAGTACAAGTTTTACGTCACCAAGGTGTTCTGCCAAGGAGCTTTACATAACCAAGGGGTCGTGTCCTATATTTTGGCAATGTACTCGATCTATTGGAACATTCTGGGGTAGTACCAGGAGGCCCCTATCTCAAAAATGTTCTTGGAACAGTCTTCAGTTAGGAGGGGTTGGACTGAGTTCGCTCCAGGAGACCCTTATCTCAGAAATGCTCCTGGAACCGTTCTCACTTGGGAGGGGTCGGACTCTGGGGTGAAGAGTTCAAGAATGTACTCTGAGGTAAAAAGTTCAGGTGTGTTCCGGGAACAACCTCTAGATGGGAGGGGTAAGAGAACTCTGAGTTGGAGAGTTCATGGAGAGTTCAGCTTTTCTTCTTTCATTCCCCCCTTCTTTTAGTGAATAGCTCTAATCTTAGAGCGAGTCCTGCATTTATCCCCCTCCACAGAGTCCAATCTCTTTCTGTTTTGTAACATCACTTTGGACAGGGAAGTCAAAAATAGACCGTTTTATAGTTCTAAGATCAACATCCATAGCTGTACATAACCAACAGGATTGAGTCATATTAGGATTAGTTCTAAAACTTAAGAAAGCTCTTAGTCTATGTGGCCATTGGGGAGGTCGTGTCCAGCAGGGGATGAGATGGCCACATTATTTTTGTGGTAGTTCTGATTTTTTAGATGGCGCTGTAGATGGCCTTCCTTAGCGTAGGCCTTGTGGCACAGGTGGCATTCATAGAGCCGGCCCCCTGTGTGCAGATGCATATGGTTTTTGAGGTCGTAGTTATGCAGGAAGCGGGCTGGACAGTGGGGGCATGAGTAGGGTCGCTCTCCTGTGTGCTCTCGCATGTGGATCTTCAGCTTATCATTCCTGGTGAAGCGGATACCGCAGACCTCACAGGCAAAAGGCTTTTCACCATTGTGGGTCCTTATGTGCCGAGGCAGTTTGCCTGCCCCGTGGATTATCTTGTGACAGACTGGGCACTCTTGGGGCATCTGTGAAAGGCGTTTAGGCACTAGCTTGTTTTGGTCATTTAGGCCTGGTGTCAGGGCATCCTGGTGCAGCGAACTTAGGTAAGCCCTCAGGTCAGGGTCAATGAGATCTTCATCTGAGCCCAGCTCTTCTGATGATAGTGGAGGTTCGTTACTCTGGGCCAGCCCGTAGCCTGGTGGGTTGAGCATTTTTGAGGTTGAGGCTGTGGGGGTGGCAGTGGCAAAAGCCTCCAGGTACTGTCGGCCTCGCTCACAGTCATCGTTATCTGGGCTGGGGGCTTCCAGTCCACTGCCTTGCAAAATCTCCAAGCAAGTAGTGACGACACATGGGATTTCCAGTAGCCGAGCAGCTTGGAGTACAGCCGGCACATTGGCGTTGCTGGTGGTCAGTGTGGCTGTGTAAGCAAACTCGAGCAGGGCACTTAGGGCCTCCGGCCCTACAAAGTTCAGCTCACACACACTGGCTTTTGCTCCCCCAGAAGCCGTTTCAACACTCTCTGTTTTTATTACTGTTCTCTCTCTCTCTTCTGTAAAGAGCCTCTTGAAGTAGTGGCTACAGGCAGCCAGCACAGCCCTGTGGGTTTGGTACTCAAAACCCTGTGTCCTGATGGTGAGGTCGCACAGATGACCCAGCTGGCGCTGCTCGTTTAGGCAGCTCAGGAGCTCGCTGCTGTGATCTGGGAATGGGATTCCAATTAGGTCATCCTCGGGGCTCCCCATCTTTTTCTTTTTAGTCGTTGGGTCTGTTTGCTGGAGCTGGGCAACAGAGCAGGGTGTAGAAAGAGTCAACACAGGGATCCAATATCCTGCTAGACTTAGTCAAGGGGGGGCGGTCCCCCATGTAGAATTTCATAAGAAGTAAGACCGAAACGTCCAGGTGTGTTTCGGACTCTGAGAAGCACAAAGGGAAGGAGGGTCACCCAGTCTTTACCGTCAGTCTCAATAGCTAGTTTAACAACATAGGTTAAGACAGTGATGGGCATAGGAGTCTCATAAAGGATCATAAACAGAGTAAAACTGAATCAAGAAATAGGGCATAGGGAAGGAACACCAAGTCCATGCCAGTCTCCACGATTAATTTTATCAAGGTCTGTCTTAGAGTTTTAGACTAATTTTTATCTATCCTGAGCTCTGAGGTCTATACACACAATGTAATTTTTATTTGACCTCTAAATGCTTGGCCACACCCTGACTTACCTGGGCAACAAAGCAGGGCCATTATCTGACACTATTGCCTTTGGCACTCTGAACCTTGGAAAAATTTTCTTTAATAATCTTCTTGATGACTATGTGAGCAGTCTCATTTATCCATATTGAGAACGTCTTCTGCAAATGTCAACAGCTTTCTTTGTTTGTATTGTTCCATACAGTGGCAAAAGCATACCTGCTGTCAGTGTCATTTATAAAGCTTGTATCAAAACCACAAGTTCAGCTTTCTGGGCTGAAGTCCCTTTAGGGAGGCTGCTGGCCTAGATCACCTGCTTTTTGTCCACTGCTGCACTGCTGTCCCCGCCTTCCGCTTACCTTTAACCATGAGGCCACTGCCATCCGTGTACCAGTTTAAACTTTCAGGCCAAGGCTGATTTGATCTTTACCTGCTGAGGTAAGTAGCCCCCTCTGTTGGTAGGTGGCCCCATGGATATGAGCTGCTTTCCATCTGCTACTGCTGCTCCTGTGACAAAGCTGCTGCCATCCGTGTACCAGGCAGGCACACCAAGGCTGATCAGTCAGATCTCTCCTTGTTCCAGTTTCATCAGCACATTGATGTACAGGAGTGGAGTCATCCGCCAAGGGAAGGTGGCAGGATTGAGGATGGCAGGTGGAGCAAAAGTTACTCAATCATTCAGCAACAAATTCTGGTAGTGGGTATAGTCACATGCTGACCCAGGGTAAGCTTGTCAGGGTCTTTAACAAGCAGGGCCATTGCAGCTCATCAACATATAAGGTAAAAGGCTTAGTCAAATCTGGCAAAGCCAGAGCGGGGGCTGCAAGCAGGGCTGCCTTTATGCTGTCAAAGGCTTTTTGGTGTTTCTCAGTCCAGGTGAATGGGACTTTTTCTTTAGTCCAGAGTCTGCAAAAGCCCACCGTCCCCAGAAACTCACGTACTTGGCGCGGGGTGGTGGGGGTTGGGATCAGCATCACAGTCTTTTTTCTTGGCTTCGGTGAGCCACCGCTTTCCGTCGTTTTGGCACCTCGGTAACTGAGCTTTCTTAGCCGATACCCGATACCCCAACTCACCCAGTTCATTCAGGAGCTTCTAGGAGGGCCAGAATTTCTTCTTTGTCTTTGATGTCTCTGCCTTCAGCCAACCGCAGGGCTTGGGTTAGCGCCAGGAGTTCAGCCTTCTGAGCCAAAGTTCCTTCTGCTAGAATGTCAGAGCAGTGATGAGTAGGTGAAGACTCAGCAGGTTAGCAGGGGAAGTGAAGGTCACTTGTTCTGTCAACAAAAAGCTCTAATAATGTGTCCATCAGTCAGGGAAACAATTGGATCATGTGTCCCTGACCAAAAGCCATTATGTGCAGACAAGCAGGCCATCCCTCAGTCACCAGGTCTAATTTTTCCAAGTGCCACTGGTCTTTTAGGGTCCCAATTTCTGAGTAAGAACCTCTTTGGCAATACTTTTGTTCTCAGTCACATTTAGGAGTCCCAAAGTTGGGGACAACATTAGGGCAGTCTCAATAGCATCTAAGGCCATCCAAGGTTGTTCTTTATTTCTTATACGAAGGGCTGTTTATCTTTTTAATGCAGCAAAACCTGGAATCCACAGTTTGCAAAGACCTGTAGTGTCCAGGGACCTTTTAAACTTGCTTTGCATTGGTCAGTGGAGGAATATGAAAACACAGTCTCTTTTTAGCTGCATCAACAGGTAGGCCACCAGTCTCTTTACTTATAGCCACGAACAGGTGAAGGGTTTTGTCTTGAGGGGGGGGGCTCCTCTTCTTTTTGTTAGGACAGTCTCTCACCCAGTGCTCTTCTTTTTCAACAGCAAACACTCTGATCTTTAGCCAAAAGCTTTCTTTTTTCTTGTTGCCAGGTACTAAGTTTTCTAGTTTCCCTGACGTTTGTGACCAGCATTTCATTTCTCTTATCTTTTTTAGAAAATTTTCTGGCTCCTTATTTCTTACAGATCATCTCTAAGTGCTAGTATTATTAGCAAGTGTCACTTTGCTAGGTTCTAGTCTTTGTCATTTATCTCTCTTTGCTCCTATTTCTTAACTGCAATGGAGATCTCATATAATGTCTCTCTTTCTATCTATATATATCTCTTTCTTGTCTTTGCTTACTTTGAATGTTATCTAATTATTACATCTATATTCTGTCACTTAACTTTTTTCATAGTTTACCTCTTTTTACTGTTAACCTATTTCTTTTGAGTCTGCTGAAGCTTTGCTCTCAGTTCTTCTTTGCAGACCTCTATCCTTCATCAGAGCCTGGCAGTTAGACTCGTAGGTGCTCCTTACCTTGTATATCTCCCTCACCGGAGCTTAAAACAGATTCACTGCTAGCAGCTCAGGGCGATGCCTGAGAAGAGAAAACACACGGGGCAGAGAAGGGGGTGCAGCTCTTACATCTGGCTGCACACTGATATCTCAAAATGAACACAATTTTTTTCTGTTAACAGTTAACAAGAGACAGGATACAGGGGACAGGGAAATGAGAAGCAACCAGGGAACCTTGTGGCGTCCTCAGATCAGACGCGGCAACCCGCTGAACTCAAGCATACTAGTCAGCGGAGGGAAAGAAACTAACCAGGATTTTCTCAGTAACGGCGAATGGACAGGGAGGAGCCAAGCGCCGAGTCTCCGCCGCGCCACGGCGAAATGTGGGAGTGGCAAACAAACACTGGCAGGGAGGGGGAATTTAACCACTTGTTTTCCGGCATGGCTTGAGCCCCCGGAGGCGGCGGCGTCCGCCACCCCACACACAGGCATCCACGGAGCTCTCTTGGCCAGAGGCAACGGCGGCCTCCCGAGCTTTGGAAACGCAAGGCGCCTGCGCGGCAGGGCGGGGGAACTTCTCTGTGTGCCCCACGGCGGGCGCGCAGACACAAGGGAGTGCGGGCAGACTCCAGGGGGAAGCCAAAGGAGGGACGGCGGCCACAGTTGGCCCCTCCCCAGCTGTGGCAGGCTTCACGGCTATTCCGGGGCGCCAGGCGGGTCTGACAGGCCGCCGCACTTACTATCAGCATTTTACAACTCACTCGCAGGGCACAGACAGCCTCCATTGCTGCTGTGTCTGCAGAACTCAGAACCTCAGCACCACTGCTGCAGCTCTGGATTTCAGAGCTCTTTTGAGCAGCCTGGGGAGGACCGGCCTGGTGGTTTTTTTTTCTCTTTTTTTCCTTTTTTTAAAACCATTGCTGACAAATTCTGTCCTGACGTCAGTCCAAGTCTACAGTCGGCAAAGGGTTAACACACACACACACACACACACACAGTCTGTCACGTGACCAAAACACAACCAGCCAAACGCCACTTTCTGACGGGGTCGGATTCCACATTGACTCTTTTTCCTGATAGGGGTGGAATCCACATCCACTCCCGCTCTGGCAGAGAGAACACTCTCTCTCTCTCCTTCACTCTGCCAGGCAACAGCCAGGTCTTTTTGACTGTTCTGTACCCTGGGCACTCCTTCCAGGGTCTCCCTTGAAACATCTTTTTGGGGTGCAGACTGTGAGGCCATAGACAGCCGTCCTCTCACAGCCACTGCCAGAATAAACCCACAATCTCAGAATACACAAATGCAGCAGTTCCACACTTACACACCCAGCAGATTGTCCCATTTCTAGAATAATAGCAAACACAACAAGAGCAGACACAAGACTTGAGACCAAAAGAAAAAACCAAAAACGGCGGCGACCTCGCGTCGCCCACAGGCAACTTACAGAATCAGATGGCCTTTCCAAGGCCGGCCGGCTTAGACCTTCCACCAAAGTGATGGTCTCTCGGCCTTCAGAGGGGTCCGCCAAGCGTCCTTGGCCCTCCCCTTGTCTTCCTGGGGCGTCCCCCAGGGCGATCGGACGGTGGGCACCAGACACGTCTATCTCTACCCACCCCGCGCTCTCTATTGAGACCTGCCTGGTCTCCAGCTCCCGGAGCACGGTCTCTGGTGCTCGTACTGAGCACAGAGCATCACGCAAAACCAGAACTGCGATCGCACCAGATACAGATTCAGATGGCCTCTCCAAGGCCCACAGATTGAGACTCTCCTGGTCTCCAGAAACAGAACACAGACACCAGACCAAACAGAACAGTAAATCTTACTTCTGAGTGGGTCCAGGACTTCTGGGTGGTCGCGCTGATTCCCGGCCAACGCACCAAATGAAAGACTCCAGGACTCCCAAAGGGAGGCACTTACTCAAGCCTCGGGTCAGCCGCGCACCCAAGAAGACACTGAGACCGAACTTAAGATGTATAGAGAGAAAGATTTAATACAGCAACGACAAGAAAGCACACAAAAAGCACATATACCAGATATCTGGGGTCGAAACTCATGCAGCCAGCAAGGTGCAGAGGAGATTCGGCAATTGGCCCAGACTTGTCACAGGCTTTTATAGGAGAAGGGTAAGGAGAAAAGTACAAGTTTTATGTCACCAAGGTGTTCTGCCAAGGAGCTTTACATAACCAAGGGGTCGTGTCCTATATTTTGGCAATGTACTCGATCTATTGGAACATTCTGGGGTAGTACCAGGAGGCCCCTATCTCAAAAATGTTCTTGGAACAGTCTTCAGTTAGGAGGGGTTGGACTGAGTTCGCTCCAGGAGACCCTTATCTCAGAAATGCTCCTGGAACCGTTCTCACTTGGGAGGGGTCGGACTCTGGGGTGAAGAGTTCAAGAATGTACTCTGAGGTAAAAAGTTCAGGTGTGTTCCGGGAACAACCTCTAGATGGGAGGGGTAAGAGAACTCTGAGTTGGAGAGTTCATGGAGAGTTCAGCTTTTCTTCTTTCAATCCCAGGTTCTCTGGAAGATGAGACAGTGTGTTAATTGTTGAGCCCTTTCAGTGGCCCCAACCATCTTTAAATTTTTAGAAGTATATGTGAGGCTGTGTTCATGTACATCATATGCAGACCATAAGAGGGATATAGATTCTCCAGAATCTGACACCCTCTAAGGGAGTGTTTGAAGACAGCTACAATGTACTTAAATCTAATAAATACATACTTAAATTAATAAACATTTTTTAAAAAGGATAAGAAAGAATGAAAGACCAGGTAGGCCTGCCATTCTTAACTCTATCTGTCTGTATGTCTGTCTGTCTGTCTGATCCCCTGGAACAGGAGATGGGCCACCATATAGTTGCTGGTAGTTGATCCCAGGTTCTCTATAAGAGGAGACAATGTTGTTAATTGTTGATCCCTTTCATTGGCCCCACACATCTTTAAATTTTTAGAAGTAAATGTGAGGCTGTGTTTATGTACATCATATGCAGACCATAAGAGGGATATAGATTCTCCAGAATCTGACACCCTCTTCTGGAGTGTCTGAAGACAGCTACAGTGTACTTATATCTAATAAATACATAAATAAATAAATAAATAAATAAATAAATATTTTTTAAAAGGGATAAGAAAGAAAGAAAAAACAGGCAGGCCTGCCATCCTTGTCTGTCTTTCTCTCTGTCTGTCTGTCTTGCCTAGCCCCTTGAGTAGCCTAGCCTAGTCCCTTGCCTTGACTAGCCCAGCCCCTTGCCTAGCCTAGCCTAGCCCAGCCCTGCCTTGCCTAGCCCTGCCTATCCCTGTCTTTAACCAGGCTGGCCTCGAACTCAGAAACTGACTGCCTCTGCCTCCAGAGTGCTCTCATTAAGAGCTCGAGCCACCACTGACTGTTGGGTTTTCTAAGTCTTACATAGGTATGGTCTGTTTCTCAGCTGTGAAACCCTAATTAACACATGTAGTCTGTCCTAGGTCAGCCATAGCTACAGACTGAGGCCTTTTCTAAAACAAAACAAAAGAAAACAAAAAATAGAAATAATAAAATAAATAAATTAAGCAACCACATGATATCTTTTCTTTCTTTCAATGATACTCAGAGCTTGAAGCAGTTCACCCATGAGACCTAAGCTCCGGACATTGAGGCTCTTTCCCTAACAAGTATTATGGCTGAACCTGAGGGGTTCTACTGCTGATTTGGGTCCCCCACTTTAAAAAAATAGTTGTTTTCAAAGGCTGCAGGTTCTTAGCCCTGTTCCTTGTTACAGTTGAGTCACAGCCCTGAAAGTTCAGTGGTAGTTAAAGGCACTGAGAAGGGCTTCCTATAGACATCAAAGACCAAGTCTTTGTTTTTAAAAAGTTAATCTGGATTCCCCCACCCCCTGGCATCCTTAGAATGCCTAGAAAGGAAGGCAGGGACCTGGGCAGAAGGGTGCAAGGCTACTGGTGTTTGTAATTGGTAACAGAAAGCTTTCTCTTGTTGGTACCCTACCCAAAGTTACACTGTCACTTCTTTTTCCTAGTTGTTGTTTTGTCGGTTTGTATTCTCAACATAGACCCTTTTCCTTCCTAACCTTGGCTGTCCTGAACCTTACTGTCCTTGAACTCAGTGATTTGCCTGTCTTGCTGGGATGAAACTGTGAGCTACCATCCAGAAGGAAGCACCCTGCTGAGGTTAGATTGGGGTCTCTTCCATTTTCCTCTATGAACATGCATATGGCAGGCCTGTTCTTTCTTTTTTACTTTTCCTTTTCTTTTTAAAGATTTATTTATTTATTATATTTAAGTATGCTGTAGCTATCTTCAGACAGTCCAGAAGAGGGTGTCAGATTCTGAAGAATCTAAATCATTCTTATTGTCTGCATATGATGTATATAAACACAGCCTCACATAAACTCAAACAAAAAAAAGAAAGAAAGAAAGATGTGGCTACAGAGAGGGCTCAACAATTAAGAGCATTGTCTCCTCTTCCAGAGAACCTGGGCTCAATTACCAGTATTATATATGGTGGCCCATCTCCAGTTCCAGGGGATCTAATACTCTGTTCTGGAGTCTGTGGGCACAGCATACACATGCAAAACATTCTTACACAATCATTGAGAGAGGAGAGAGAGGGGTTGAGAGAGAGGGGAGGTAATCATACCTCCTGACGAGTTTGAAGACCTGAGCTTCATCACTCACACAAATAAATAAATGCAAAATATTTTTTTATAAATAAACTCTGCCATTGCCCTTTAAAAATTCCTAGAAAACAAGTTTTATAAGCAACAGTTATATTTACTATATCTAAAGGACAGTCATGAGCATATTCAATAAATAGAAAAAGGCCTGTTAGTCTTAGAAATGGAAAAGACAAACCAAGGAAGGTTTGCAATTACATAATGAGGCAGCTCAGCCCAGCTCTAAGGTTGGAAATAAGACTCGAGAATAGGATACACCTGAAGACAGCCAGCCATTGTTTTTTGTTTTGGAGGCTGAAAGGATACACCTGAAGACAGCCAATGCTGTGTGATGGTGATCTGGTATTTTTTTTTTTTAATTTTTAAAAACTTTAACACTTTTTATAAAACTTTTATAAAAACTTTTTCTTTCTTTCTTCCTTTCTTCTTTCCTTTCTTCCTTTCCTCACCCTAGCCCCTACCCTAGCCCTGTCTTTCACCAGGGTGGCCTCGAACTCAGAAACTGACTGCCTCTATCTACAGAGTGCTCTCATTAAGAGCTTGAGCCACCACTGAATGTAGGGTTTTCTAAGCCTTACCTTGCTCTTGGTGTCTATTCTCAGCTGTGAAACCCTAATTAACACAAGTAGGCAGTCCTGGGTCAGCCAGAGGTACAGACTGAGGACTTCTCTAAAAACAAATAAAACAAAACAAAACAACAAATAGAAATAATAAAATACAAAAATTAAGCAAACACAGCATAGCTTTTCTCTCTCTAGGTGGTACTCAGAAATTCCAGCAGTTGGCCTGTGACACCTCAGCTCAGTATATGTGAGGCTGTGTTTATGTACATCCTATGCAGACCATAAGAGGGATTTACATTCTCCAGAATCTGACACCCTCCTCTGGAGTGTCTAAAGAAAGCTACAGTGTACTTATATCTAAGAAATACATAAAAATAAATAAATAAATAAATAAATATTTTTTAAAAGGATAAGAAAGAAAGAAAGACCAGGCAGGCCTGCCATCCTTATCTCTGTCTGTCTATCTGTCTGTCTGTCTGATCCCCTGGAACTGGAGATGGGCCACCTTGTAGGTGCTGGTAGTTGATCCCAGCTTCTCTGGAAGAGGAGACAATGCTGTTAATTGTTGAACCATTTCAGTGGCCCCACCAATTTTTAATTTTTAGAAGTATATGTGAGGCTGTGTTTATGTACATCATATGCAGACCATAAGAGGGATTTAGATTCTCCAGAATCTGACACCCTCTTCTGGAGTGTCTGAAGACGGCTACAGTGTACTTATATCTAATAAATACATAAATAAATAAATAAATAAATAAAGATTTTTTTAAAAAGTATAAGAAATAAAGAAAGACGAGGCAGGCCTCTCTGTCTGTCTGTCTGTCTGATCCACTGGAACTGGAGATGGGCCACCATAAGGTGCTGGTAGTTTATCCCAGGTTCTCTGAAAGAGGAGACAATGCTGTTAATTGTTGAGCCCTCTCAGTGGCCCCACACATCTTTAAATTTTTAGAAGTATATGTGAGGCTGTGTTTATGTACATCATATGCAGACCATAAGAGGGATTTAGATTCTCCAGAATCTGACACCCTCTTCTGTAGTGTCTGAACAGCTACAGTGTACTTATATTTACTAAATACATAAATAAATAAATAAATAAATAAATAAATAAATAAATAAACATTTTTTAAAAAGGATAAGAAAGAAAGAAAGACCAGGCAGTCCTGCCATCTATATCTCTGCCTGTCTGTCTGTCTGTCTATCTGATCCCCGGGAACTGGAGATGGGCCACCATATAGTTGCTGGTAGTTGATCCAAGGTTCTCTGGAAGAGGAGACAATGCTCTTAATTGTTGAGCTCTTTCAGTGGCCCCACACTTCTTTAAATATTTAGAAGTATATGTGAGGCTGTGTTTATGTACATCATATTCAGATTATAAGAGGATTTAGATTCTCCAGAATCTGACACCCTCTACTTTAGTGTCTGAAGACAGCTACAGTGTACTTATATGTAATAAATAAATAAATAAATAAACATTTTTTAAAAAGGATAAGAAACAAAGTAAGACCAGGCAGGCCTGCCATCCTTATCTCTGTCTGTATGTCTGTCTGATCCCCTGGAACTGGAGATGGGCCACCATATAGTTGCTGGTAGTTGATCCAAGGTTCTCTGGAAGAGGAGACAATGCTCTTAATTGTCGAGCCCTTTCAGTGGCCCCACACTTCTTTAAATATTTAGAAGTATATGTGAGCTGTGTTTAAGTACATCATATTCAGATTATAAGAGGATTTAGATTCTCCAGAATCTGACACCCTCTACTGGAGTGTCTGAAGACAGCTACAGTGTACTTATATATAATAAATAAATATATAAATAAATAAATAAATAAACATTTTTTAAAAAGGATAAGAAAGAAAGTAAGACCAGGCAGGCCTGCCATCCTTATCTCTGTCTGTCTGTCTGTCTGTCTGATACCCTGGAACTGGAGATGGGCTACCATATAGTTGCTGGTAGTTGATCCCAGGTTCTCTGGAAGAGGAGACAATGCGGTTAATTGTTGAGCCCTATCAGTGGCCCTACCCATCTTTAAATTTTTAGAAGTGTATGTGAGGCTGTGTTTATGTACATCATATGCAGACCAGAAGAGGGATTTAGATTCATCAGAATCTGACACCCTCTTCTGCAGTGTCTGAAGACAGCTACAGTGTACTTATATCTAATAAATACATAAATAAATACAATTTTTTTAAAAAGGATAAGAAAGAAAGAAAGACCATGCAAGCCTGCCATACTTATCCTTGTCTGTCTGTCTGTCTGTCTGATCCCCTGGGAGTGGAGATGGGCCACCATATAGTTGCAGGTAGTTGATCCCAGGTTCTGTGTAAGAGGAGACAATGCGGTTAATTGCTGAGCCCTTTCAGTGGCCCCCCTCCCATCTTTAAATTTTAAGAAGTAAACGTGAGGCTGTGTTTATGTACATCATATGCAGACCATAAGAGGGATTTAGATTCTCCAGAATCTGACAACTTCTTCTGGAGTGTCTGAAGACGGCTACAGTGTACTTATATCTAATAAACATATAAATAAATAAATAAACATTTTTTAAAAAGTATAAGAAAGAAAGAAAGACCAGGCAGGCCTGCCATCCTTATCTCTGTCAGTCTGTCTGTCTGTCAGTCTGTCTGATCCCTTGGAACTGGAGATGGGCCACCATATATTTGCTGTTAGTTGATCCCAGGTTCTCTGGAAGAGGAGACAATGCTGTTAATTGTTGATCCCATTCAGTGGCTCCACCCATCTTTAAATTTTTAGAAGTATATGTTAGGCTGTGTTTATGTACATCATATGCAGACCATAAGAGGGATTTAGATTCTCCAGAATCTGACAACCTCTTCTGGAGTGTCTGAAGACAACTATAGTGTACTTATATCTAATAAATACATATATAAATAAATATAAATAAATACATAAACATTATTTTAAAAGGATAAGAAAGAAAGAAAGACCAGGCAGGCCTGCCATCCTAATATCTGTCTGTCTGTCTGTCTGTCTGATCCCCTGGAACTGGAGATGGGCCACGTTGTAGTTGCTGGTAGTTGATCCCAGGTTCTCTGGAAGAGGAGACAATGCTGTTAATTGTTGAGCCCTTTCAGTGGCCCCACCCATTTTTAATTTTTAGAAGTATATGTGATGCTGTGTTTATGTACATCATATTCAGACCATAAGAGGGATTTAGATGCTCTAGAATCTGTCACCCTCTTATGGAGTGTCTGAAGACGGCTACAGTGTACTTATATCTAATAAATACATAAATAAATAAATACATAAATAAACATTTTTTAAAAAGTATAAGAAAGAAAGTAAGACCAGGCAGGCCTGCCATCCTTATCTCTGTCTCTCTGTCTGTCTGTCTGTCTGATCCACTGGAACTGGAGATGGGCCACGATAAGGTGCTGGTAGTTTATCCCAGGTTCTCTGAAAGAGGAGACAATGCTGTTAATTGTTGAGCCCTCTCAGTGGCCCCACACATCTTTATATTTTTAGAAGTATATGTGAGGCTGTGTTTATGTACATCATATGCAGACCATAAGAAGGATTTAGATTCTCCAGAATCTGACACCATTTTCTGGAGTGTCAGAAGACAGCTACAGTGTACTTATATCTAATAAATACATAAATAAATATATAAATAAACATTTTTTTAAAAAGGATAAGAAAGAAAGAAAGACCAGGCAGGCCTGCCATCCTTATCACTGTCTGTATGTCTGTCTGTCTGATCCCCTGGAACTGGAGCTGGGCCACCATATAGTTGCTGGTAGTTGATCCCAGGTACTCTGGAAGAGGAGACAATGCTGTTAATTGTTGAGCTTTTAGAGTGGCCCCACCCTTCTTTAAATTTTTAGAAGTATATGTGAGGCTGTGTTTATGTACATCATATGCAGACCATAAGAGGGATTTAGATTCTCCAGAATCTGACACCCTCTTCTGGAGTGTCTGAACAGCTACAGTGTACTTGTATCTAATACATAAATAAATAAATAAATAAATAAATAAATAAATAAATAAATAAATAAATAAATAAATATTTTTTTAAAAAGGATAAGAAAGAAAGAAAGACCAGGCTGGCCTGCCATCCTTATCCTTGTCTGTCTGTCTGTCTGTCAGATCCCCTGGGAGTGGAGATGGGCCACCATATAGTTGCAGGTAGTTGATCCCAGGTTCTCTGTAAGAGGAGACAATGCTGTTAATTGCTGAGCCCTTTCAGTGGCACCCCCACCTTTATATTTTAAGAAGTAAATGTGAGGCTGTGTTTATGTACATCATATGCAGACCATAAGAAGGATTTAGATTCTCCAGAATCTGACACCTTCTTCTGGAGTGTCTGAAGACGGCTACAGTGTACTTATATCTAATAAAAATATAAATAAATAAATAAACATTTTTTAAAAAGGATAAGAAAGAAAGAAAGACCAGGCAGGCCTGCCATCCTTATCTCTGTCAGTCTGTCTGTCTGTCTGATCCCCTGGAACTGGAGATGGGCCACCATATAGTTGCTGGTAGTTGATCCCAGGTACTCTGGAAGAGGAGACAATGCTGTTAATTTTTGAGCTATTAGAGTGGCCCCACCCTTCTTTAAATTTTTAGAAGTATATGTGAGGCTGTGTTTATGTACATCATATGCAGACCATAAGAGGGATTTAGATTCTCCAGAATCTGACACCCTCTTCTGTAGTGTCTGAACAGCTACAGTGTACATATATCTACTAAATACATAAATAAATAAATAAATAAACATTTTTTAAAAAGGATAAGAAAGAAAGAAAGACCAGGCAGTCCTGCCATCCATATCTCTGCCTGTCTGTCTGTCTGTCTATCTGATCCCCGGGAACTGGAGATGGGCCACCATATAGTTGCTGGTAGTTGATCCAAGGTTCTCTGGAAGAGGAGACAATGCTCTTAATTGTTGAGCCCTTTCAGTGGCCCCACACTTCTTTAAATATTTAGAAGTATATGTGAGGCTGTGTTTATGTACATCATATTCAGATTATAAGAGGATTTAGATTCTCCAGAATCTGACACCCTCTATTGGAGTGTCTGAAGACAGCTACAGTGTACTTATATGTAATAAATAAATAAATAAATAAACATTTTTTAAAAAGGATAAGAAAGAAAGTAAGACCAGGCAGGCCTGCCATCCATATCTCTGTCTGTCTGTCTGTCTGTCTGTCTGATCCCCTGGAACTGGAGATGGGCCACCATATAGTTGCTGGTAGTTGATCCAAGGTTCTCTGGAAGAGGAGACAATGCTCTTAATTGTAGAAACCTTTCAGTGGCCCCACACTTCTTTAAATATTTAGAAGTATATGTGAGCTGTGTTTAAGTACATCATATTCAGATTATAAGAGGATTTAGATTCTACAGAATCTGACACCCTCTACTGGAGTGTCTGAAGACAGCTACAGTGTACTTATATATAATAAATAAATAAATAAATAAATAAATAAATAAATAAATAAATAAACATTTTTTAAAAAGGATAGAAAGAAAGTAAGACCAGGCAGGCCTGCCATCCTTATTTCTGTCTGTCTGTCTGTCTGTCTGTCTGATCCCCTGGAACTGGAGATGGGCTACCATATAGTTGCTGGTAGTTGATCCCAGGTTCTCTGGAAGAGGAGACAATGCTGTTAATTGTTGAGCCCTATCAGTGGCCCTACCCATCTTTAAATTTTTAGAAGTGTATGTGAGGCTGTGTTTATGTACATCATTGCAGACCAGAAGAGGGATTTAGATTCATCAGAATCTGACACCCTCTTCTGGGGTGTCTGAAGACAGCTACAGTGTACTTATATCTAATAAATACATAAATAAATACAATTTTTTTAAAAAGGATAAGAAAGAAAGAAAGACCAGGCAGGCCTGCCATACTTATCCTTGTCTGTCTGTCTGTCTGTCTGATCCCCTGGGAGTGGAGATGGGCCACCATATAGTTGCAGGTAGTTGATCCCAGGTTCTCTAAAAGAGGAGACAATGCTGTTAATTGCTGAGCCCTTTCAGTGCCCCCCCCACCTTTAAATTTTAAGAAGTAAACGTGAGCCTGTGTTTATGTACATCATATGCAGACCATAAGAGGGATTTTGATTCTCCAGAATCTGACACCTTCTTCTGGAGTGTCTGAAGACGGCTACAGTGTACTTATATTTAATAAACATATAAATAAATAAATAAACATTTTTTAAAAAGGATGAGAAAGAAAGAAAGACCAGGCAGGCCTGCCATCCTTATTTCTGTCAGTCTATCTGTCTGTCAGTCTGTCTGATCCCTTGGAACTGGAGATGGGCCACCATATAGTTGCTGTTAGTTGATCCTAGGTTCTCTGGAAGAGGAGACAATGCTGTTAATTGTTGAGCCCTTTCAGTGGCTCCACATATCTTTAAATTTTTAGAAGTATATGTTAGGCTGTGTTTATGTACATCATATGCAGACCATAAGAGGGATTTAGATTCTCCAGAATCTGACACCCTCTTCTGGAGTGTCTGAAGACAACTACAGAGTACTTATATCTAATAAATACATATATAAATAAATATAAATAAATAAATAAACATTATTTTAAAAGAATAAGAAAGAAAGAAAGACCAGGCAGGCCTGCCATCCTAATCTCTGTCTGTCTGTCTGTCTGTCTGATCCCCTGGAACTGGAGATGGGCCACCTTGAGTTGCTGGTAGTTGATCCTAAGTTCTCTGGAAGAGGAGACAATGCTGTTAATTGTTGAGCCCTCTCAGTGGCCCCACACATCTTTAAATTTTTAGAAGTATATGTGAGGCTGTGTTTATGTACATCATATGCAGACCATAAGAGGGATTTAGATTCTCCAGAATCTGACACCCTCTTCTGGAGTGTCTGAAGACAGCTACAGTGTACTTATATCTAATAAATACATAAATAAATATATATATAAACATTTTTTTAAAAAGGATAAGAAAGGAAGAAAGACCAGGCAGGCCTGCCATCCTTATCACTGTCTACATGTCTGTCTGTCTGATCCCCAGGAACTGGAGATGGGCCACCATATAGTTGCTGGTAGTTGATCCCAGGTACTCTGGAAGAGGAGACAATACTGTTAATTGTTGAGCTTTAAGACTGGCCCCACCCTTCTTTAAATTTTTAGAAGTATATGTGAGGCTGTGTTTATGTACATCATATGCAGACCATAAGAGGGATTAAGATTCTCCAGAATCTGACACCCTCTTCTGGTGTGTCTGAAGACAGCTACAGTGTACTTATATCTAATAAATACATAAATAAATAAATAAATAAATAAATAAATAAATAAATAAATTTTTTTTAAAGGATAAGAAAGAAAGAAAGACCAGGCTGGCCTGCCATCTTTATCCTTGTCTCTCTGTCTGTCTGTCTGTTCCCCTGGGAGTGGAGATGGGCCACCATATAGTTGCAGGTAGTTGATCCCAGGTTCTCTGTAAGAGGAGACAATGCTGTTAATTGCTGAGCCCTTTCAGTACCCCCCCACCTTTATATTTTAAGAAGTAAATGTGAGGCTGTGTTTATGTACATCATATGCAGACCATAAGAGGGATTTAGATTCTCCAGAATCTGACACCTTCTTCTGGAGTGTCTGAAGACGGCTACAGTGTACTTATATCTAATAAAAATATAAATAAATAAATAAACATTTTTTAAAAAGGATAAGAAAGAAAGAAAGACCAGGCAGGCCTGCCATCCTTATCTCTGTCAGTCTGTCTGTCTGTCAGTCTGTCTGATCCCTTGGAACTGGAGATGGGCCACCATATAGTTGCTGTTAGTTGATCCCAGGTTCTCTGGAAGAGGAGACAATGCTGTTAATTGTTGAGCCCTTTCAGTGGCTCCACCTATCTTTAAATTTTTAGAAATATATGTTAGGCTGTGTTTATGTACATCATATGCAGACCATAAGAGGGATTTAGATTCTCCAGAATCTGACACCCTCTTCTGGAGTGTCTGAAGACAACTACAGTGTACTTATATCTAATAAATAAATAAATAAATAAATAAATAAATAAATAAATAAATAAACAAACATTATTTTAAAAGGATAAGAAAGAAAGAAAGACCAGACAGGCCTGCCATCCTTATCTCTGTCTGTCTGTCTGTCTGTCTGATCCCCTGGAACTGGAGATGGGCCACCTTGTAGTTGCTGGTAGTTGATCCCAAGTTCTCTGGAAGAGGAGACAATGCTGTTAATTGTTGAGCCCTTTCAGTGGCCCCACCCATTTTTAATTTTTAGAAGTATATGTGATGCTGTGTTTATGTACATCATATTCAGAACATAAGAGGGATTTAGATTCTCTAGAATCTGTCACCCTCTTCTGGAGCTTCTGAAGACGGCTACGGTGTACTTATATCTAATAAATACATAAATAAATAAATAAATAAATAAATAAATAAATAAACATTTTTTAAAAAGTATAAGGAATAAAGAAAAACCAGGCAGTTCTGCCATCCTTATCTCTGTCTCTCTGTCTGTCTGTCTGTCTGATCCACTGGAACTGGAGATGGGCCACCATAATGTGCTGGTAGTTTATCCCAGGTTCTCTGAAAGAGGAGACAATGCTGTTAATTGTTGAGCCCTCTCAGTGGCCCCACACATCTTTAAATTTTTAGAAGTATATGTGAGGCTGTGTTTATGTACATCTTATGCAGACCATAAGAGGGATTTAGATTCTCCAGAATCTGACACCCTCTTCTGGAGTGTCTGAAGACAGCTACAGTGTACTTATATCTAATAAATACATAAATAAATATATAAATAAACATTTTTTTTTTAAAAAGGATAAGAAAGAAAGAAAGACCAGGCAGGCCTGCCATCCTTATCACTGTCTGTATGTCTGTCTGTCTGATCCCCTGGAACTGGAGAAGGACCACCATATAGTTGCTTGTAGTTGATCCCAGGTACTCTGGAAGAGGAGACAATGCTGTTAATTGTTGAGCTTTTAGAGTGGCCCCACCCTTCTATAAATTTTTAGAAGTATATGTGAGGCTGTGTTTATGTACATCATATGCAGACCATAAGAGGGATTTAGATTCTCCAGAATCTGACACCCTCTTCTGGAGTGTCTGAAGAAAGCTACAGTGTACTTATATCTAATAAATACATAAATAAATATATAAATAAACATTTTTTTAAAAGGATAAGAAAGAAAGAAATACCAGGCAGGCCTGACATCCTTATCACTGTCTGTATGTCTGTCTGTCTGATCCCCTGGAACTGGAGATGGGCCATCATATAGTTGCTGGTAGTTGATCCCAGGTACTCTGGAAGAGGAGACAATGCTGTTAATTGTTGAGCTTTTAGAGTGGCCCCACCCTTATTTAAATTTTTAGAAGTATATGTGAGGCTGTGTTTATGTACATCATATGCAGACCATAAGAGGGATTTAGATTCTCCAGAATCTGACACACTCTTCTGGAGTGTCTGAACAGCTACAGTGTACTTATATCTAATAAATAAATAAATAAATAAATAAATAAACAAACATTTTTTTAAAAAAAGGATAAGAAAGAAAGAAAGACCAGGCAGGCCTGCCATCCTTATCACTGTCTGTCTGTCTGTCTGTCTGATCCCCTGGAACTGGAGATGGACCACCATATAGTTGCTGGTAGTTGATCCCAGGTTCTCTATAAGAGGAGACAATGCTGTTAATTGTTGAGCCCACTCAGTGGCCCCACCCATTTTTAATTTTTAGAAGTATATGTTCGGCTGTGTTTATGTACATCTTATGCAGACCATAAGAGGGATTTAGATTCTCCAGAATCTGACACCATCTTCTGGAGTGTCTGAATAGCTACAGAGTACTTATATCTAATAAATACATAAATAAATAAATAAATAAATAAATAAATAAATAAATAAATAAATAAATGAATAAACATTTTTTAAAAGGATAAGATAGAAAGTAAGACCAGGCAGGCCTGCCATCCTTATCTCTGTCTCTCTGTCTGTCTGTCTGTCTGTCTGATCCACTGGAACTGGAGATGGGCCACCATAAGGTGCTGGTAGTTTATCCCAGGTTCTCTGAAAGAGGAGACAATGCTGTTAATTGTTGAGCCCTCTCAGTGGCCCCACACATCTTTAAATTTTTAGAAGTATATGTGAGGCTCTGTTTATGTACATCATATGCAGACCATAAGAGGGATTTAGATTCATCAGAATCTGACACCCTCTTCTGGAGTGTCTGAAGACAGCTACAGTGTACTTATATCTAATAAATACATAAATAAATAAATAAATTAAAATTTTTTTAAAAAGGATAAAAAAGAAAGAAAGACTAGGCAGGCCTGCCATCCTTATCACTGTCTGTATGTCTGTCTGTCTGATCCCTTGGAACTGGAGATGGACCACCATATAGTTGCTGGTAGTTGATCCCAGGTACTCTGGAAGAGGAGACAATGCTGTTAATTGTTGAGCTTTTAGAGTGGCCCCACCCTTCTTTAAATTTTTAGAAGTATATGTGAGGCTGTGTTTATGTACATCATATGCAGTAAATAAGAGGGATTTAGATTCTCCAGAATATGACACCCTCTTCTGAAGTGTCTGAAGACAGCTACAGTGTACTTATATCTAATAAATATATATATAAATAAATAAACATTTTTAAAATGTATAAGAAGAAAGAAAAACCAGGCAGGCCTGCAATCCTTGTCTGTCTGTCTGTATGTATGTCTGTCTGATCCCCTGGAACTGGAGATGGGCCACAATATAGGTGCTGGTAGTTGATCCCAGGTCCTCTGGAAGAGGAGACAATGCTGTTAATTGTTGAGCCCTTTCAGTGGCCCCAACCATCTTTAAATTTTTAGAAGTATATGTGAGGCTGTGTTTATGTACATCATATGCAGACCATAAGAGGGATATAGATTATCCAGAATCTGACACCCTCTTCTGGAGAGTCTGAGGACAGCTACAGTGTACTTATATCTAATAAATACATACATAAATAAATAAATTAATTAATGAATAAATAAATAAATAAACAATTTTAAAAAGGATAAGAAAGAAAGAAAAATCAGGCAGGACTGCCATCCTTATCTCTGTCTGTCTGTCTGTCTGTCTGATCCCCTGCAACTTGAGATGGGCCACCACATAGTTGTTGATAGTTGATCCCACGTTCTCTGTAAGAGGAGACAATGGTGTTAATTGTTGAGCCCTTTCAGTGGGCCCACCCATCTTTAAATTTTTAGAAGTATATGTGAGGCTGTGTTTATGTACATCATATGCAGACCATAAGAGGGATTTAGATTCTCCAGAATCTGACACCCTCTTCTGGAGTGTCTGAACAGCTACAGTGTACTTATATCTAATAATAAATAAATAAATAAATAAATAAATAAATAAATAAATAAACATTTTTTTAAAAAAGGATAAGAAAGAAAGAAAGACCAGGCAGGCCTGCCATCCTTATCACTGTCTGTCTGTCTGTCTGTCTGATCCCCTGGAACTGGAGATGGGCCACCTTTTAGGTGCTGGTAGTTGATCCCAGGTTCTCTGGAAGAGGAGACAATGCTGTTAATTGTTGAGTGCTTTCAGTGGCCCCACATATTTATAATTTTTAGAAGTATATGTGAGGCTGTGTTTATGTACATCATATTCAGACCATAAGAGGGATTTAGATTCTCTAGAATCTGACACCCTCTTCTGGAGTGTCTGAAGACGGCTACAGTGTACTTATATCTAATAAATAAATAAATAAATAAATAAATAAATAAATAAATAAATAAACATTTTTTAAAAAGTATAAGAAATAAAGAAAGACCAGGCAGGACTGCCATCCTTATCTCTGTCTCTCCGTCTGTCTGTCTGTCTGTCTGATCCACTGGAACTGGAGATGGGCCACCATAAGGTGCTGGTAGTTTATCCCAGGTTTCTGAAAGAGGAGACAATGCTGTTACTTGTTGAGCCCTCTCATTGGCCCCACACATCTTTAAATTTTTAGAAGTATATGTGAGGCTGTGTTTATGTACATCATATGCAGACCATAAGAGGGATTTAGATTCTCCAGAATCTGACACCCTCTTCTGGGGTGTCTGAAGACAGCTACAGTGTACTTATATCTAATAAATACATAAATAAATATATAAATAAACATTTTTTTAAAAAGGATAAGAAAGAAAGAAAGACCAGGCAGGCCTGCCATCCTTATCACTGTCTGTATGTCTGTCTGTCTGATCCCCTGGAACTGGAGATGGGCCACCATATAGTTGCTGGTAGCTGATCCCAAGTACTCTAGAAGAGGAGACAATGCTGTTAATTGTTGAGCTTTTAGAGTGCTCCAACCCTTCTTTAAATTTTTAGAATTATATGTGAGGCTGTGTTTATGTACATCATATGCAGACCATAAGAGAGATTTAGATTCTCCAGAATCTGACACCCACTTCTGGAGTGTCTGAACAGCTACAGTGTACTTATATCTAATAAAAAATAAATAAATAAATAAATAAATAAATAAATAAATAAATAAATAAACATTTTTTAAAATAGGATAAGCAAGAAAGAAAGACCAGGCAGGCCTGCCATCCTTATCACTGTCTGTCTGTCTGTCTGTCTGATCCCCTGGAACTGGAGATGAGCCACCTTTTAGGTGCTGGTAGTTGATCCCAGGTTCTCTGGAAGAGGAGACAATGCTGTTAATTGTTGAGTCCTTTCAGTGGCCCCACCTATTTATAATTTTTAGACGTATATGTAAGGCTGTGTTTATGTACATCATATTCAGACCATAAGAGGGATTTAGATTCTCTAGAATCTGACACCCTCTTCTGGAGTGTCTGAAGACGGCTACAATGTACTTATATCTAATAAATACATAAATAAATAAATATATAAATAAACATTTTTTAAAAAGTATAAGAAATAAAGAAAGACCAGGCAGACCTGCCATCCTTATCTCTGTCTCTCTGTCTGTCTGTCTGTCTGTCTGATCCACTGGAACTGGAGATGGGCCACCATAAGGTGCTGGTAGTTTATCCCAGGTTCTCTGAAAGAGGAGACAATGCTGTTAATTGTTGAGCCCTCTCAGTGGCCCCACACATCTTTAAATTTTTAGAAGTATATGTGAGGCTCTGTTTATGTACATCATATGCAGACCATAAGAGGGATTTAGATTCATCAGAATCTGACACCCTCTTCTGGAGTGTCTGAAGACAGCTACAGTGTACTTATATCTAATAAATACATAAATAAATAAATAAATAAACATTTTTTTAAAAAGGATAAAAAAGAAAGAAAGACTAGGCAGGCCTGCCATCCTTATCACTGTCTGTATGTCTGTCTGTCTGATCCCTTGGAACTGGAGATGGACCACCATATAGTTGCTGGTAGTTGATCCCAGGTACTCTGGAAGAGGAGACAATGCTGTTAATTGTTGAGCTTTTAGAGTGGCCCCACCCTTCTTTAAATTTTTAGAAGTATATGTGAGGCTGTGTTTATGTACATCATATGCAGTAAATAAGAGGGATTTAGATTCTCCAGAATATGACACCCTCTTCTGAAGTGTCTGAAGACAGCTACAGTGTACTTATATCTAATAAATATATATATAAATAAATAAACATTTTTAAAATGTATAAGAAGAAAGAAAAACCAGGCAGGCCTGCAATCCTTGTCTGTCTGTCTGTATGTATGTCTGTCTGATCCCCTGGAACTGGAGATGGGCCACAATATAGGTGCTGGTAGTTGATCCCAGGTCCTCTGGAAGAGGAGACAATGCTGTTAATTGTTGAGCCCTTTCAGTGGCCCCAACCATCTTTAAATTTTTAGAAGTATATGTGAGGCTGTGTTTATGTACATCATATGCAGACCATAAGAGGGATATAGATTATCCAGAATCTGACACCCTCTTCTGGAGAGTCTGAGGACAGCTACAGTGTACTTATATCTAATAAATACATAAATAAATAAATAAATTAATTAATGAATAAATAAATAAATAAACAATTTTAAAAAGGATAAGAAAGAAAGAAAAATCAGGCAGGACTGCCATCCTTATCTCTGTCTGTCTGTCTGTCTGTCTGATCCCCTGCAACTTGAGATGGGCCACCACATAGTTGTTGATAGTTGATCCCACGTTCTCTGTAAGAGGAGACAATGGTGTTAATTGTTGAGCCCTTTCAGTGGGCCCACCCATCTTTAAATTTTTAGAAGTATATGTGAGGCTGTGTTTATGTACATCATATGCAGACCATAAGAGGGATTTAGATTCTCCAGAATCTGACACCCTCTTCTGGAGTGTCTGAACAGCTACAGTGTACTTATATCTAATAATAAATAAATAAATAAATAAATAAATAAATAAATAAATAAATAAACATTTTTTTTAAAAAGGATAAGAAAGAAAGAAAGACCAGGCAGGCCTGCCATCCTTATCACTGTCTGTCTGTCTGTCTGTCTGATCCCCTGGAACTGGAGATGGGCCACCTTTTAGGTGCTGGTAGTTGATCCCAGGTTCTCTGGAAGAGGAGACAATGCTGTTAATTGTTGAGTCCTTTCAGTGGCCCCACCTATTTATAATTTTTAGACGTATATGTGAGGCTGTGTTTATGTACATCATATTCAGACCATAAGAGGGATTTAGATTCTCTAGAATCTGACACCCTCTTCTGGAGTGTCTGAAGACGGCTACAGTGTACTTATATCTAATAAATACATAAATAAATAAATAAATAAATAAATAAACAATTTTTAAAAAGTATAAGAAATAAAGAAAGACCAGGCAGGCCTGCCATCCTTATCTCTGTCTCTCTGTCTGTCTGTCTGTCTGTCTGATCCACTGGAACTGGAGATGGGCCACCATAAGGTGCTGGTAGTTTATCCCAGGTTCTCTGAAAGAGGAGACAATGCTGTTAATTGTTGAGCCCTCTCAGTGGCCCCACACATCTTTAAATTTTTAGAAGTATATGCGAGGCTGTGTTTATGTACATCATATGCAGACCATAACAGGGATTTAGATTCTCCAGAATCTGACACCCTCTTCTGGAGTGTCTGAAAGCAGCTACAGTGTACATATATCTAATAAATACATAAATAAATATATAAATAAACATTTTTTTAAAAAGGATAAGAAAGAAAGAAAGACCAGGCAGGCCTGCCATCCTTATCACTGTCTGTATGTCATTCTGTCTGATCCCCTGGAACTGGAGATGGGCCACCATATAGTTGCTGGTAGTTGATCCTAGGTACTCTGGAAGAGGAGACAATGCTGTTAATTGTTGAGCTTTTAGAGTGGCCCCACCCTTCTTTAAATTTTTAGAAGTATATGTAGGCTGTGTTTATGTACATCATATGCATACCATAAGTGGGATTTAGATTCTCCAGAATATGATACCCTCTTCTGAGTGTCTGAACAGCTACAGTGTACTTATATCTAATAATAAATAAATAAATAAATAAATAAATAAATAAATAAACATTTTTTTTTAAAAAGGATAAGAAAGAAAGACCAGGCAGGCCTGCCATCCTTATCACTGTCTGTCTCTCTGTCTGTCTGATCCCCTGGAACTGGAGATGGGCCAACTTTTAGGTGCTGGTAGTTGATCCCAGGTTCTCTGGAAGAGGAGACAATGCTGTTAATTGTTGAATCCTTTCAGTGGCCCCACCTATTTATAATTTTTAGAAGTATATGTGAGGCTGTGTTTATGTACATCATATTCAGACCATAAGAGGGATTTAGATTCTCTAGAATCTGACACCCTCTTCTGGAGTGTCTGAAGACGGCTACAATGTACTTATATCTAATAAATACATAAATAAATATGTAAATAAATAAATAAATAAACATTTTTTTAATAGTATAAGAAATAAAGTAAGACCAGGCAGACCTGCCATCCTTATCTCTGTCTCTCTGTCTGTCTTTCTGTCTGTCTGATCCACTGGAACTGGAGATGGGCCAGAATAAGGTGCTGGTAGTTTATCCCAGGTTCTCTAAAAGAGGAGACAATGCTGTTAATTGTTGAGCTTTTAGAGTGGCCCCACCCTTCTTTAAATTTTTAGAAGTATATGTGAGGCTGTGTTTATGTACATCATATGCAGTCCATAAGAGGGATTTAGATTCTCCAGAATATGACACCCTCTTCTGAAGTTTCTGAAGACAGCTACAGTGTACTTATATCTAATAAATATATATATAAATAAATAAACATTTTTAAAATGTATAAGAAGAAAGAAAAACCAGGCAGGCCTGCAATCCTTGTCTGTCTGTCTGTATGTATGTCTGTCTGATCCCCTGGAACTGGAGATGGGCCACAATATAGGTGCTGGTAGTTGATCCCAGGTCCTCTGGAAGAGGAGACAATGCTGTTAATTGTTGAGCACTTTCAGTGGCCCCAACCATCTTTAAATTTTTAGAAATATATGTGAGGCTGTGTTTATGTACATCATATGCAGACCATAAGAGGGATATAGATTATCCAGAATCTGACACCCTCTTCTGGAGAGTCTGAAGACAGCTACAGTGTACTTATATCTAATAAATAAATAAATAAAAAAATAAATAAATTAATTAATTAATTAATTAATGAATAAATAAATAAATAAACAATTTTAAAAAGGATAAGAAAGAAAGAAAAATCAGGCAGGCCTGCCATCCTTATCTCTGTCTGTCTGTCTGTCTGTCTGTCTGATCCCCTGCAACTTGAGATGGGCCACCACATAGTTGCTGGTAGTTGATCCCATGTTCTCTGGAAGAGGAGACAATGGTGTTAATTGTTGAGCCCTTTCAGTGGGCCCACCCATCTTTAAATTTTTAGAAGTATATGTGAGGCTCTGTTTATGTACATCATATGCAGACCATAAGAGGGATTTAGATTCTCCAGAATCTGACACCCTCTTCTGGAGTGTCTGAAAGCAGCTACAGTGTACATATATCTAATAAATACATAAATAAATATATAAATAAACATTTTTTTAAAAAGGATAAGAAAGAAAGAAAGACCAGGCAGGCCTGCCATCCTTATCACTGTCTGTATGTCTCTCTGTCTGATCCCCTGGAACTGGAGATGGGCCACCATATAGTTGCTGGTAGTTGATCCCAAGTACTCTGGAAGAGGAGACAATGCTGTTAATTGTTGAGCTTTTAGAGTGGCCAAACCCTTCTTTAAATTTTTAGAATTATATGTGAGGCTGTGTTTATGTACATCATATGCAGACCATAAGAGGGATTTAGATTCTCCATAATCTGACACCCTCTTCTGGAGTGTCTGAACAGCTACAGTGTACTTATATCTAATAATAAATAAATAAATAAATAAATAAATAAATAAATAAATAAACATTTTTTTAAAAAAAGGATAAGAAAGAAAGAAAGACCAGAAGACCAGGCAGGCCTGCCATCCTTATCACTGTCTGTCTGTCTGTCTGTCTGATCCCCTGGAACTGGAGATGGGCCACCTTTTAGGTGCTGGTAGTTGATCCCAGGTTCTCTGGAAGAGGAGACAATGCTGTTAATTGTTGAGTCCTTTCAGTGGCCCCACCTATTTATAATTTTTAGAAGTATATGTGAGGCTGTGTTTATGTACATCATATTCAGACCATAAGAGGGATTTAGATTCTCTAGAATCTGACACCCTCTTCTGGAGTGTCTGAAGACGGCTACAATGTACTTATATCTAATAAATAAATAAATAAATAAATAAATAAATAAATAAATGAATAAACATTTTTTAAAAAGTATAAGAAATAAAGAAAGACCAGGCAGACCTGCCATCCTTATCTCTGTCTCTCTGTCTGTCTGTCTGTCTGTCTGATCCACTGGAACTGGAGATGGGCCACCATAAGGTGCTGGTAGTTTATCCCAGGTTCTCTGAAAGAGGAGACAATGCTGTTAATTGTTGAGCCCTCTCAGTGGCCCCACACATCTTTAAATTTTTAGAAGTATATGTGAGGCTCTGTTTATGTACATCATATGCAGACCATAAGAGGGATTTAGATTCTCCAGAATCTGACACCCTCTTCTGGAGTGTCTGAAGACAGCTACAGTGTACTTATATCTAATAAATACGTAAATAAATAAATAAATAAACATTTTTTTAAAAAGGATAAGAAAGAAAGAAAGACCAGGCAGGCCTGCCATCCTTATCACTGTCTGTATGTCTGTCTGTCTGATCCCCTGGAACTGGAGATGGGACACCATATAGTTGCTGGTAGTTGATCCCAGATACTCTGGAAGAGGAGACAATGCTGTTAATTGTTGAGCTTTTAGAGTGGCCCCACCTTTCTTTAATTTTTAGAAGTATATGTGAGGCTGTGTTTATGTACATCATATGCAGACCATAAGAGGGATTTAGATTCTCCAGAATCTGACACCCTCTTCTGGAGTGTCTGAACAGCTACAGTGTACTTATATCTAATAATAAATAAATAAATAAATAAATAAATAAATAAATAAATAAATAAATAAATAAACATTTTTTAAAAAAAGAATAAGAAAGAAAGATAGACCAGGCAGGCCTGCCATCCTTATCACTGTCTGTCTGTCTGTCTGTCTGATCCCCTGGAACTGGAGATGGGCCACCTTTTAGGTGCTGGTAGTTGATCCCAGGTTCTCTGGAAGAGGAGACAATGCTGTTAATTGTTGAGTCATTTCAGTGGCCCCACCTATTTATAATTTTTAGAAGTATATGTGAGGCTGTGTTTATGTACATCATATTCAGACCATAAGAGGGATTTAGATTCTCTAGAATCTGACACCCTCTTCTGGAGTGTCTGAAGACGGCTACAGTGTACTTATATCTAATAAATACATAAATAAATAAATAAATAAATAAATAAATAAATAAACATTTTTTAAAAAGTATAAGAAATAAAGAAAGACCAGGCAGACCTGCCATCCTTATCTCTGTCTCTCTGTCTCTCTGTCTGTCTGTCTGATCCACTGGAACTGGAGATGGGCCACCATAAGGTGCTGGTAGTTTATCCCAGGTTCTCTGAAAGAGGAGACAATGCTGTTAATTGTTGAGCCCTCTCAGTGGCCCCACACATCTTTAAATTTTTAGAAGTATATGTGAGGCTTTGTTTATGTACATCATATACAGACCATAAGAGGGATTTAGATTCTCCAGAATCTGACACCCTCTTCTGGAGTGTCTGAAGACAGCTACAGTGTACTTATATCTAATAAATACATAAATAAATATATAAATAAACATTTTTTTAAAAAGGATAAGAAAGAAAGAAAGACCAGGCAGGCCTGCCATCCTTATCACTGTCTGTATGTCTGTCTGTCTGATCCTCTGGAACTGGAGATGAACCACCTTATAGTTGCTGGTAGTTGATCCCAGGTACTCTGGAAGAGGAGACAATGCTGTTAATTGTTGAGCTTTTAGAGTGGCCCCACCCTTTTTTAAATTTTTAGAAGTATATGTGAGGCTGTGTTTATGTACATCATATGCAGTCCATAAGAGGGATTTAGATTCTCCAGAATATGACACCCTCTTCTGAAGTGTCTGAAGACAGCTACAGTGTACTTATATCTAATAAATATATATATATAAATAAATAAACATTTTTAAAATGTATAAGAAGAAAGAAAAACCAGGCAGGCCTGCAATCCTTGTCTGTCTGTCTGTATGTCTGTCTGTCTGATCGCCTGGAACTGGAGATGGGCCACAATATAGTTGCTGGTAGTTGATCCCAGGTCCTCTGGAAGAAGAGACAATGCTGTTAATTGTTGAGCCCTTTCAGTGGCTCCACCTATCTTTAAATTTTTAGAAGTATATGTTAGGCTGTGTTTACGTACATCATATGCAGACCATAAGAGGGATTTAGATTCTCCAGAATCTGACACCCACTTCTGGAGTGTCTGAAGACAACTACAGTGTACTTATATCTAATAAATACATAAATAAATAAATAAATAAATAAATAAATAAATAAACATTATTTTAAAAGGATAAGAAAGAAAGAAAAACCAGGCAGGTCTGCCCTCCTTATGTCTGTCTGTCTGTCTGTCTGTCTGATCCCCTGGAACTGGTGATGGGCCACCTTTTAGGTGCTGGTAGTTGATCCCAGGTTCTCTGGAAGAGGAGACAATGCTGTTAATTGTTGAGTCCTTTCAGTGGCCCCACCTATTTTTAAATATTTAGAGGTATATTTGAGGCTGTGTTTATGTACATCATATTCAGACCATAAGAGGGATTTAGATTCTCTAGAATCTGACACCCTCTTCTGGAGTGTCTGAAGACGGCTACAATGTACTTATATCTAATAAATACATAAATAAATAAATAAATAAATAAACATTTTTTAAAAAGTATAAGAAATAAAGAAAGACCAGGCAGGCCTGCCATCCATATCTCTGTCTCTCTGTCTGTCTGTCTGTCTGATCCTCTGGAACTGGAGATGGGCCACCATAAGGTGCTGGTAGTTTATCCCAGGTTCTCTGAAAGAGGAGACAATGCTGTTAATTGTTGAGCCCTCTCAGTGGCCCCACACATCTTTAAATTTTTAGAAGTATATGCGAGGCTGTGTTTATGTACCGAATATGCAGACCATAAGAGGGATTTAGATTCTCCAGAATCTGACACCCTCTTCTGGAGTGTCTGAAGACAGCTACAGTGTACATATATCTAATAAATACATAAATAAATATATAAATAAACATTTTTTTAAAAAGGATAAGAAAGAAAGAAAGACCAGGCAGGCCTGCCATCCTTATCACTGTCTGTATGTCTGTCTGTCTGATCCCCTGGAACTGGAGATGGGCCACCATATAGTTGCTGGTAGTTGATCCCAGGTACTCTGGAAGAGGAGACAATGCTGTTAATTGTTGAGCTTTTAGAGTGGCCCCAACCTTCTTTAAATTTTTAGAAGTATATGTGAGGCTGTGTTTATGTACATCATATGCAGACCATAAGAGGGATTTAGATTCTCCAGAATCTGACACCCTCTTCTGGGTTGTCTGAAAGCAGCTACAGTATACATATATCTAATAAATACATAAATAAATATATAAATAAACATTTTTTAAAAAAGAATAAGAAAGAAAGAAAGACCAGGCAGGTCTGCCATCCTTATCACTGTCTGTATGTCTGTCTGTGTGATCCCCTGGAACTGGAGATGGGCCACCATATAGTTGCTGGTAGTTGATCCCAGGTACTCTGGAAGAGGAGACAATGCTGTTAATTGTTGAGCTTTTAGAGTGGCCCCACCCTTCTTTAAATTTTTAGAAATATATGTGAGGCTGTGTTTATGTACATCATATGCAGACCATAAGAGGGATTTAGATTCTCCAGAATATGACACCCTCTTCTGAAGTGTCTGAAGACAGCTACAGTGTACTTATATCTAATAAATATATATATAAATAAATAAACATTTTTAAAATGTATAAGAAAGAAAGAAAAACCAGGCAGGCCTGCAATCCTTGTCTGTCTGTGTGTATATATGTCTGTCTGATCGCCTGGAACTGGAGATGGGCCACAATATAGTTGCTGGTAGTTGATCCCTGGTCCTCTGGAAGAGAAGACAATGCTGTTAATTGTTGAGCCCTTTCAGTGGCCCCAACCATCTTTAAATTTTTAGAAGTATATGTGAGGCTGTGTTTATGTACATCATATGCAGACCATAAGAGGGATATAGATTCTCCAGAATCTGACACCCTTTTCTGGAGAGTCTGAAGACAACTACAGTGTACTTATATCTAATAAATAAATAAATAAATAAATAAATAAATAAACATTTTTTAAAAGTATAAGAAAGAAAGAAAGACCAGGCAGGCCTCCATCCTTATCTCTGTCTGTCTGTCTGTCTGTCTGATACCCTAAAACTGGAGATGGGCCACCATATAGTTGCTGGTAGTTTATCCAAGGTTCTCTGGAAGAGGAGACAATGCTGTTAATTGTTGAGCCCTTTCAGTGGCCCCACCCATCTTTAAATTTTTAGAAGTATATGCAAGGCTGTGTTTATGTACCGAATATGCAGACCTTAAGAGGGATTTAGATTCTCCAGAATCTGACACCCTCTTTTGGAGTGTCTGAAGACAGCTACAGTGTACTTATGTCTAATAAATTCATAAATAAACAAATAAACATTTTTAAAAAAGGATAATAAAGAAAGAGAGACCAGGCAGGCCTGTCATCCTTGTCTGTCTGTCTGTCTGTCTGATCCCCTGGAACTGGAGATGGGCCACCATATAATTGCTGGTAGTTGATCCCAGGTTCTCTGGAAGAGGAGTCAGTGCTGTTAATTGTTGAGCCCTTTCAGTGGCCCCACCCATCTTTAAATTTTTAGAAGTATATGTGAGGCTGTGTTCATATACATCATATGCAGACCATAAGAGGGATATAGATTCTCCAGAATCTGACACCCTCTTCGGGAGTGTTTGAAGACAGCTACAGTGTACTTATATCTAATAAATACATACTTAAATTAATAAACATTTTTTTAAAAGGATAAGAAAGAAGGAAAGACAAGGTAGGCCTGCCATCCTTAACTCTATCTGTCTGTATGTCTGTCTGTCTGTCTGATCCCCTGGAACTGGAGATGGGCCACCATATAGTTGCTGGTAGTTGATCCCAGGTTCTCTATAAGAGGAGACAATGCTGTTAATTGTTGATCCCTTTCATTGGACCCACACATATTTAAATTTTTAGATGTAAATGTGAGGCTGTGTGTATGTAAATCATATGCAGACCATAAGAGGGATATAGATTCTCCAGAATCTGACACCCTCTTCTGGAGTGTCTGAAGACAGCTACAGTGTAAGTATATCTAATAAATACATAAATAAATAAATAAATAAATAAATAAATAAACAAACATTTTTTAAAAGGGATAAGAAAGAAAGAAAAACCAGGCAGGCCTGCCATCTTTGTCTGTCTTTCTCTCTGTCTGTCTGTCTTGCCTAGCCCCTTGAGTAGCCTAGCCTAGTCCCTTGCCTTGACTAGCCCAGCCCATTGCCTAGCCTAGCCTAGCCCAGCCCTGCCTTGCCTAGCCCTGCCTATCCCTGTCTTTAACCAGGCTGGCCTCGAACTCAGAAACTGACTGCCTCTGCCTCCAGAGTGCTCTCATCAAGAGCTTGAGCCACCACTGACTGTTGGGTTTTGTAAGTCTTACATAGGTATGGTCTGTTTCTCAGCTGTGAAACCCTAATTAACACATGTAGTCTGTCCTAGGTCAGCCATAGCTACAGACTGAGGCCTTTTCTAAAACAAAACAAAAGAAAACAAAAAATAGAAATAATAAAATAAATAAATTAAGCAACCACATGATATCTTTTCTTTCTTTCAATGATACTCAGAGCTTGAAGCAGTTCACCCATGAGACCTCAGCTCCGGACATTGAGGCTCTTTCCCTAACAAGTATTATGGCTGAACCTGAGGGGTTCTACTGCTGATTTGGGTCCCCCACTTTAAAAAAATAGTTGTTTTCAAAGGCTGCAGGTTCTTAGCCCTGTTCCTTGTTACAGTTGAGTCACAGCCCTGAAAGTTCAGTGGTAGTTAAAGGCACTGAGAAGGGCTTCCTATAGACATCAAAGACCAAGTCTTTGTTTTTAAAAAGTTAATCTGGATTCCCCCACCCCCTGGCATCCTTAGAATTCCTAGAAAGGAAGGCAGGGACCTGGGCAGAAGTGTGCAAGGCTACTGGTGTTTGTAAGTGGTAACAGAAAGCTTTCTCTTGTTGGTACCCTACCCCAAGTTACACTGTCACTTCTTTTTCCTAGTTGTTGTTTTGTCGGTTTGTATTCTCAACATAGACCCTTTTCCTTCCTAACCTTGGCTGTCCTGAACCTTACTGTCCTTGAACTCAGTGATTTGCCTGTCTTGCTGGGATGAAACTGTGAGCTACCATCCAGAAGGAAGCACCCTGCTGAGGTTAGATTGGGGTCTCTTCCATTTTCCTCTATGAACATGCATATGGCAGGCCTGATCTTTCTTTTTTACTTTTCCTTTTCTTTTTAAAGATTTATTTATTTATTATATTTAAGTATGCTGTAGCTATCTTCAGACAGTCCAGAAGAGGGTGTCAGATTCTGAAGAATCTAAATCATTCTTATTGTCTGCATATGATGTATATAAACACAGCCTCACATATACTCAAAAAAAAAAAAGAAAAAGAAAGATGTGGCTACAGAGAGGGCTCAACAATTAAGAGCATTGTCTCCTCTTCCAGAGAACCTGTGCTCAATTACCAGTATTATATATGGTGGCCCATCTCCAGTTCCAGGGGATCTAATACTCTGTTCTGGAGTCTGTGGGCACAGCATACACATGCAAAACATTCTTACACAATCATTGAGAGAGGAGAGAGAGGGGTTGAGAGAGAGGGGAGGTAATCATACCTCCTGACGAGTTTGAAGACCTGAGCTTCATCACTCACACAAATAAATAAATGCAAAATATTTTTTTATAAATAAACTCTGCCATTGCCCTTTAAAAATTCCTAGAAAACAAGTTTTATAAGCAACAGTTATATTTACTATATCTAAAGGACAGTCATGAGCATATTCAATAAATAGAAAAAGGCCTGTTAGTCTTAGAAATGGAAAAGACAAACCAAGGAAGGTTTGCAATTACATAATGAGGCAGCTCAGCCCAGCTCTAAGGTTGGAAATAAGACTCGAGAATAGGATACACCTGAAGACAGCCAGCCATTGTTTTTTGTTTTGGAGGCTGAAAGGATACACCTGAAGACAGCCAATGCTGTGTGATGGTGATCTGGTATTTTTTTTTTAATTTTTAAAAACTTTAACACTTTTTATAAAACTTTTATAAAAACTTTTTATTATAAACTTTCCTTTCTTTCTTTCCTCACCCTAGCCCCTACCCTAGCCCTGTCTTTCACCAGGGTGGCCTCAAACTCAGAAACTGACTGCCTCTGCCTACAGAGTGCTCTCATTAAGAGCTTGAGCCACCACTGAATGTAGGGTTTTCTAAGCCTTACCTTGCTCTTGGTGTCTGTTATCAGCTGTGAAACCCTAATTAACACAAGTAGGCAGTCCTGGGTCAGCCAGAGCTACAGACTGAGGACTTCTCTAAAAACAAATAAAATAAAACAAAACAATAAATAGAAATAATAAAATACATAAATTAAGCAACCACAGCATAGCTTTTCTCTATCTAGGTGGTACTCAGAAATTCCAGAAGTTGGCCTGTGACACCTCAGCTCAGTATATGTGAGGCTGTGTTTATGTACATCATATGCAAACCATAAGAGGGATTTATATTACCAGAATCTGACACCCTCCTCTGGAGTGTCTAAAGAAAGCTACAGTGTACTTATATCTAAGAAATACATAAATAAATAAATAAATAAATAAATAAATAAATAAATAAATAAATAAAATATTTTTTAAAAAGGATAAGAAAGAAAGAAAGACCAGGCAGGCCTGCCATCCTTATCTCTGTCTGCCTGTCTGTCTGATCCCCTGGAACTGGAGATGGGCCACCTTGTAGGTGCTGGTAGTTGATCCCACGTTCTCTGGAAGAGGAGACAATGCTGTTAATTGTTGTGCCCTTTCAGTGGCCCCACCCAATTTTAATTTTTAGAAGTATATGTGAGGCTGTGTTTATGTACATCATATTCAAATCATAAGAGGGATTTAGATTCTCCAGAATCTGACACCCTCTTCTAGAGTGTCTGAAGACGGCTACAGTGTACTTATATCTAATAAATAAATAAATAAATAAATAAATAAATAAATAAACATTTTTTAAAAAGTATAAGAAATAAAGAAAGACCAGGCAGGCCTTCCATCCTTATCTCTGTCTCTCTGTCTGTCTGTCTGTCTGATCCACTGGAACTGGAGATGGGCCACCATAAGGTGCTGGTAGATTATCCCAGGTTCTCTGAAAGAGGAGACAATGCTGTTAATTGTTGAGCCCTCTCACTGTCCCCACACATCTTTAAATTTTTAGAAGTATATGTGAGGCATTGTTTATGTACATCATATGAAGACCATAAGAGGGATTTAGATTCTCCAGAATCTGACAACCTCTTCTGGAGTGTCTGAAGACAGCTACAGTGTACTTATATCTAATAAATACATAAATAAATAAATAAATAAATAAACATTTTTTTAAAAAGGATAAGAAAGAAAGAAAGACCAGGCAGGCCTGCCATCCTTATCACTGTCTGTATGTCTGTCTGTCTGATCCCCTGGAACTGGAGATGGGCCACCATATAGTTGCTGGTAGTTGATCCCAGGTACTCTGGAAGAGGAGACAATGCTGTTAATTGTTGAGCTTTTAGAGTGGCCCCACCCTTCTTTAAATTTTTAGAAGTATATGTGAGGCTGTGTTTATGTACATCATATGCAGACCATAAGAGGGATATAGATTATCCAGAATCTGACACCCTCTTCTGGAGAGTCTGAAGACAGCTACAGTGTACTTATATCTAATAAATAAATAAATAAAAAAATAAATTAATTAATTAATTAATTAATGAATAAATAAATAAATAAACAATTTTAAAAAGGATAAGAAAGAAAGAAAAATCAGGCAGGCCTGCCATCCTTATCTCTGTCTGTCTGTCTGTCTGTCTGTCTGATCCCCTGCAACTTGAGATGGGCCACCACATAGTTGCTGGTAGTTGATCCCATGTTCTCTGGAAGAGGAGACAATGGTGTTAATTGTTGAGCCCTTTCAGTGGGCCCACCCATCTTTAAATTTTTAGAAGTATATGTGAGGCTCTGTTTATGTACATCATATGCAGACCATAAGAGGGATTTAGATTCTCCAGAATCTGACACCCTCTTCTGGAGTGTCTGAAAGCAGCTACAGTGTACATATATCTAATAAATACATAAATAAATATATAAATAAACATTTTTTTAAAAAGGATAAGAAAGAAAGAAAGACCAGGCAGGCCTGCCATCCTTATCACTGTCTGTATGTCTCTCTGTCTGATCCCCTGGAACTGGAGATGGGCCACCATATAGTTGCTGGTAGTTGATCCCAAGTACTCTGGAAGAGGAGACAATGCTGTTAATTGTTGAGCTTTTAGAGTGGCCAAACCCTTCTTTAAATTTTTAGAATTATATGTGAGGCTGTGTTTATGTACATCATATGCAGACCATAAGAGGGATTTAGATTCTCCATAATCTGACACCCTCTTCTGGAGTGTCTGAACAGCTACAGTGTACTTATATCTAATAATAAATAAATAAATAAATAAATAAATAAATAAATAAATAAATAAATAAACATTTTTTTAAAAAAAGGATAAGAAAGAAAGAAAGACCAGAAGACCAGGCAGGCCTGCCATCCTTATCACTGTCTGTCTGTCTGTCTGTCTGATCCCCTGGAACTGGAGATGGGCCACATTTTAGGTGCTGGTAGTTGATCCCAGGTTCTCTGGAAGAGGAGACAATGCTGTTAATTGTTGAGTCCTTTCAGTGGCCCCACCTATTTATAATTTTTAGAAGTATATGTGAGGCTGTGTTTATGTACATCATATTCAGACCATAAGAGGGATTTAGATTCTCTAGAATCTGACACCCTCTTCTGGAGTGTCTGAAGACGGCTACAATGTACTTATATCTAATAAATAAATAAATAAATAAATAAATAAATAAATAAACATTTTTTAAAAAGTATAAGAAATAAAGAAAGACCAGGCGGACCTGCCATCCTTATCTCTGTCTCTCTGTCTGTCTGTCTGTCTGTCTGATCCACTGGAACTGGAGATGGGCCACCATAAGGTGCTGGTAGTTTATCCCAGGTTCTCTGAAAGAGGAGACAATGCTGTTAATTGTTGAGCCCTCTCAGTGGCCCCACACATCTTTAAATTTTTAGAAGTATATGTGAGGCTCTGTTTATGTACATCATATGCAGACCATAAGAGGGATTTAGATTCTCCAGAACCTGACACCCTCTTCTGGAGTGTCTGAAGACAGCTACAGTGTACTTATATCTAATAAATACGTAAATAAATAAATAAATAAACATTTTTTTAAAAAGGATAAGAAAGAAAGAAAGACCAGGCAGGCCTGCCATCCTTATCACTGTCTGTATGTCTGTCTGTCTGATCCCCTGGAACTGGAGATGGGACACCATATAGTTGCTGGTAGTTGATCCCAGATACTCTGGAAGAGGAGACAATGCTGTTAATTGTTGAGCTTTTAGAGTGGCCCCACCTTTCTTTAATTTTTAGAAGTATATGTGAGGCTGTGTTTATGTACATCATATGCAGACCATAAGAGGGATTTAGATTCTCCAGAATCTGACACCCTCTTCTGGAGTGTCTGAACAGCTACAGTGTACTTATATCTAATAATAAATAAATAAATAAATAAATAAATAAATAAATAAACATTTTTTAAAAAAAGAATAAGAAAGAAAGATAGACCAGGCAGGCCTGCCATCCTTATCACTGTCTGTCTGTCTGTCTGTCTGATCCCCTGGAACTGGAGATGGGCCACCTTTTAGGTGCTGGTAGTTGATCCCAGGTTCTCTGGAAGAGGAGACAATGCTGTTAATTGTTGAGTCATTTCAGTGGCCCCACCTATTTATAATTTTTAGAAGTATATGTGAGGCTGTGTTTATGTACATCATATTCAGACCATAAGAGGGATTTAGATTCTCTAGAATCTGACACCCTCTTCTGGAGTGTCTGAAGACGGCTACAGTGTACTTATATCTAATAAATACATAAATAAATAAATAAATAAATAAATAAATAAACATTTTTTAAAAAGTATAAGAAATAAAGAAAGACCAGGCAGACCTGCCATCCTTATCTCTGTCTCTCTGTCTCTCTGTCTGTCTGTCTGATCCACTGGAACTGGAGATGGGCCACCATAAGGTGCTGGTAGTTTATCCCAGGTTCTCTGAAAGAGGAGACAATGCTGTTAATTGTTGAGCCCTCTCAGTGGCCCCACACATCTTTAAATTTTTAGAAGTATATGTGAGGCTTTGTTTATGTACATCATATACAGACCATAAGAGGGATTTAGATTCTCCAGAATCTGACACCCTCTTCTGGAGTGTCTGAAGACAGCTACAGTGTACTTATATCTAATAAATACATAAATAAATATATAAATAAACATTTTTTTAAAAAGGATAAGAAAGAAAGAAAGACCAGGCAGGCCTGCCATCCTTATCACTGTCTGTATGTCTGTCTGTCTGATCCTCTGGAACTGGAGATGAACCACCTTATAGTTGCTGGTAGTTGATCCCAGGTACTCTGGAAGAGGAGACAATGCTGTTAATTGTTGAGCTTTTAGAGTGGCCCCACCCTTTTTTAAATTTTTAGAAGTATATGTGAGGCTGTGTTTATGTACATCATATGCAGTCCATAAGAGGGATTTAGATTCTCCAGAATATGACACCCTCTTCTGAAGTGTCTGAAGACAGCTACAGTGTACTTATATCTAATAAATATATATATATAAATAAATAAACATTTTTAAAATGTATAAGAAGAAAGAAAAACCAGGCAGGCCTGCAATCCTTGTCTGTCTGTCTGTATGTCTGTCTGTCTGATCGCCTGGAACTGGAGATGGGCCACAATATAGTTGCTGGTAGTTGATCCCAGGTCCTCTGGAAGAAGAGACAATGCTGTTAATTGTTGAGCCCTTTCAGTGGCTCCACCTATCTTTAAATTTTTAGAAGTATATGTTAGGCTGTGTTTACGTACATCATATGCAGACCATAAGAGGGATTTAGATTCTCCAGAATCTGACACCCACTTCTGGAGTGTCTGAAGACAACTACAGTGTACTTATATCTAATAAATACATAAATAAATAAATAAATAAATAAATAAATAAATAAACATTATTTTAAAAGGATAAGAAAGAAAGAAAAACCAGGCAGGTCTGCCCTCCTTATGTCTGTCTGTCTGTCTGTCTGTCTGATCCCCTGGAACTGGTGATGGGCCACCTTTTAGGTGCTGGTAGTTGATCCCAGGTTCTCTGGAAGAGGAGACAATGCTGTTAATTGTTGAGTCCTTTCAGTGGCCCCACCTATTTTTAAATATTTAGAGGTATATTTGAGGCTGTGTTTATGTACATCATATTCAGACCATAAGAGGGATTTAGATTCTCTAGAATCTGACACCCTCTTCTGGAGTGTCTGAAGACGGCTACAATGTACTTATATCTAATAAATACATAAATAAATAAATAAATAAATAAATAAACATTTTTTAAAAAGTATAAGAAATAAAGAAAGACCAGGCAGGCCTGCCATCCATATCTCTGTCTCTCTGTCTGTCTGTCTGTCTGATCCTCTGGAACTGGAGATGGGCCACCATAAGGTGCTGGTAGTTTATCCCAGGTTCTCTGAAAGAGGAGACAATGCTGTTAATTGTTGAGCCCTCTCAGTGGCCCCACACATCTTTAAATTTTTAGAAGTATATGCGAGGCTGTGTTTATGTACCGAATATGCAGACCATAAGAGGGATTTAGATTCTCCAGAATCTGACACCCTCTTCTGGAGTGTCTGAAGACAGCTACAGTGTACATATATCTAATAAATACATAAATAAATATATAAATAAACATTTTTTTAAAAAGGATAAGAAAGAAAGAAAGACCAGGCAGGCCTGCCATCCTTATCACTGTCTGTATGTCTGTCTGTCTGATCCCCTGGAACTGGAGATGGGCCACCATATAGTTGCTGGTAGTTGATCCCAGGTACTCTGGAAGAGGAGACAATGCTGTTAATTGTTGAGCTTTTAGAGTGGCCCCAACCTTCTTTAAATTTTTAGAAGTATATGTGAGGCTGTGTTTATGTACATCATATGCAGACCATAAGAGGGATTTAGATTCTCCAGAATCTGACACCCTCTTCTGGGTTGTCTGAAAGCAGCTACAGTATACATATATCTAATAAATACATAAATAAATATATAAATAAACATTTTTTAAAAAAGAATAAGAAAGAAAGAAAGACCAGGCAGGTCTGCCATCCTTATCACTGTCTGTATGTCTGTCTGTGTGATCCCCTGGAACTGGAGATGGGCCACCATATAGTTGCTGGTAGTTGATCCCAGGTACTCTGGAAGAGGAGACAATGCTGTTAATTGTTGAGCTTTTAGAGTGGCCCCACCCTTCTTTAAATTTTTAGAAATATATGTGAGGCTGTGTTTATGTACATCATATGCAGACCATAAGAGGGATTTAGATTCTCCAGAATATGACACCCTCTTCTGAAGTGTCTGAAGACAGCTACAGTGTACTTATATCTAATAAATATATATATAAATAAATAAACATTTTTAAAATGTATAAGAAAGAAAGAAAAACCAGGCAGGCCTGCAATCCTTGTCTGTCTGTGTGTATATATGTCTGTCTGATCGCCTGGAACTGGAGATGGGCCACAATATAGTTGCTGGTAGTTGATCCCTGGTCCTCTGGAAGAGAAGACAATGCTGTTAATTGTTGAGCCCTTTCAGTGGCCCCAACCATCTTTAAATTTTTAGAAGTATATGTGAGGCTGTGTTTATGTACATCATATGCAGACCATAAGAGGGATATAGATTCTCCAGAATCTGACACCCTTTTCTGGAGAGTCTGAAGACAACTACAGTGTACTTATATCTAATAAATAAATAAATAAATAAATAAATAAACATTTTTTAAAAGTATAAGAAAGAAAGAAAGACCAGGCCGGCCTCCATCCTTATCTCTGTCTGTCTGTCTGTCTGTCTGATACCCTAAAACTGGAGATGGGCCACCATATAGTTGCTGGTAGTTTATCCAAGGTTCTCTGGAAGAGGAGACAATGCTGTTAATTGTTGAGCCCTTTCAGTGGCCCCACCCATCTTTAAATTTTTAGAAGTATATGCAAGGCTGTGTTTATGTACCGAATATGCAGACCTTAAGAGGGATTTAGATTCTCCAGAATCTGACACCCTCTTTTGGAGTGTCTGAAGACAGCTACAGTGTACTTATGTCTAATAAATTCATAAATAAACAAATAAACATTTTTAAAAAAGGATAATAAAGAAAGAGAGACCAGGCAGGCCTGTCATCCTTGTCTGTCTGTCTGTCTGTCTGATCCCCTGGAACTGGAGATGGGCCACCATATAATTGCTGGTAGTTGATCCCAGGTTCTCTGGAAGAGGAGTCAGTGCTGTTAATTGTTGAGCCCTTTCAGTGGCCCCACCCATCTTTAAATTTTTAGAAGTATATGTGAGGCTGTGTTCATATACATCATATGCAGACCATAAGAGGGATATAGATTCTCCAGAATCTGACACCCTCTTCGGGAGTGTTTGAAGACAGCTACAGTGTACTTATATCTAATAAATACATACTTAAATTAATAAACATTTTTTTAAAAGGATAAGAAAGAAGGAAAGACAAGGTAGGCCTGCCATCCTTAACTCTATCTGTCTGTATGTCTGTCTGTCTGTCTGATCCCCTGGAACTGGAGATGGGCCACCATATAGTTGCTGGTAGTTGATCCCAGGTTCTCTATAAGAGGAGACAATGCTGTTAATTGTTGATCCCTTTCATTGGACCCACACATATTTAAATTTTTAGATGTAAATGTGAGGCTGTGTGTATGTAAATCATATGCAGACCATAAGAGGGATATAGATTCTCCAGAATCTGACACCCTCTTCTGGAGTGTCTGAAGACAGCTACAGTGTAAGTATATCTAATAAATACATAAATAAATAAATAAATAAATAAATAAATAAATAAACAAACATTTTTTAAAAGGGATAAGAAAGAAAGAAAAACCAGGCAGGCCTGCCATCTTTGTCTGTCTTTCTCTCTGTCTGTCTGTCTTGCCTAGCCCCTTGAGTAGCCTAGCCTAGTCCCTTGCCTTGACTAGCCCAGCCCATTGCCTAGCCTAGCCTAGCCCAGCCCTGCCTTGCCTAGCCCTGCCTATCCCTGTCTTTAACCAGGCTGGCCTCGAACTCAGAAACTGACTGCCTCTGCCTCCAGAGTGCTCTCATCAAGAGCTTGAGCCACCACTGACTGTTGGGTTTTGTAAGTCTTACATAGGTATGGTCTGTTTCTCAGCTGTGAAACCCTAATTAACACATGTAGTCTGTCCTAGGTCAGCCATAGCTACAGACTGAGGCCTTTTCTAAAACAAAACAAAAGAAAACAAAAAATAGAAATAATAAAATAAATAAATTAAGCAACCACATGATATCTTTTCTTTCTTTCAATGATACTCAGAGCTTGAAGCAGTTCACCCATGAGACCTCAGCTCCGGACATTGAGGCTCTTTCCCTAACAAGTATTATGGCTGAACCTGAGGGGTTCTACTGCTGATTTGGGTCCCCCACTTTAAAAAAATAGTTGTTTTCAAAGGCTGCAGGTTCTTAGCCCTGTTCCTTGTTACAGTTGAGTCACAGCCCTGAAAGTTCAGTGGTAGTTAAAGGCACTGAGAAGGGCTTCCTATAGACATCAAAGACCAAGTCTTTGTTTTTAAAAAGTTAATCTGGATTCCCCCACCCCCTGGCATCCTTAGAATTCCTAGAAAGGAAGGCAGGGACCTGGGCAGAAGTGTGCAAGGCTACTGGTGTTTGTAAGTGGTAACAGAAAGCTTTCTCTTGTTGGTACCCTACCCCAAGTTACACTGTCACTTCTTTTTCCTAGTTGTTGTTTTGTCGGTTTGTATTCTCAACATAGACCCTTTTCCTTCCTAACCTTGGCTGTCCTGAACCTTACTGTCCTTGAACTCAGTGATTTGCCTGTCTTGCTGGGATGAAACTGTGAGCTACCATCCAGAAGGAAGCACCCTGCTGAGGTTAGATTGGGGTCTCTTCCATTTTCCTCTATGAACATGCATATGGCAGGCCTGATCTTTCTTTTTTACTTTTCCTTTTCTTTTTAAAGATTTATTTATTTATTATATTTAAGTATGCTGTAGCTATCTTCAGACAGTCCAGAAGAGGGTGTCAGATTCTGAAGAATCTAAATCATTCTTATTGTCTGCATATGATGTATATAAACACAGCCTCACATATACTCAAAAAAAAAAAAAGAAAAAGAAAGATGTGGCTACAGAGAGGGCTCAACAATTAAGAGCATTGTCTCCTCTTCCAGAGAACCTGTGCTCAATTACCAGTATTATATATGGTGGCCCATCTCCAGTTCCAGGGGATCTAATACTCTGTTCTGGAGTCTGTGGGCACAGCATACACATGCAAAACATTCTTACACAATCATTGAGAGAGGAGAGAGAGGGGTTGAGAGAGAGGGGAGGTAATCATACCTCCTGACGAGTTTGAAGACCTGAGCTTCATCACTCACACAAATAAATAAATGCAAAATATTTTTTTATAAATAAACTCTGCCATTGCCCTTTAAAAATTCCTAGAAAACAAGTTTTATAAGCAACAGTTATATTTACTATATCTAAAGGACAGTCATGAGCATATTCAATAAATAGAAAAAGGCCTGTTAGTCTTAGAAATGGAAAAGACAAACCAAGGAAGGTTTGCAATTACATAATGAGGCAGCTCAGCCCAGCTCTAAGGTTGGAAATAAGACTCGAGAATAGGATACACCTGAAGACAGCCAGCCATTGTTTTTTGTTTTGGAGGCTGAAAGGATACACCTGAAGACAGCCAATGCTGTGTGATGGTGATCTGGTATTTTTTTTTTAATTTTTAAAAACTTTAACACTTTTTATAAAACTTTTATAAAAACTTTTTATTATAAACTTTCCTTTCTTTCTTTCCTCACCCTAGCCCCTACCCTAGCCCTGTCTTTCACCAGGGTGGCCTCAAACTCAGAAACTGACTGCCTCTGCCTACAGAGTGCTCTCATTAAGAGCTTGAGCCACCACTGAATGTAGGGTTTTCTAAGCCTTACCTTGCTCTTGGTGTCTGTTATCAGCTGTGAAACCCTAATTAACACAAGTAGGCAGTCCTGGGTCAGCCAGAGCTACAGACTGAGGACTTCTCTAAAAACAAATAAAATAAAACAAAACAATAAATAGAAATAATAAAATACATAAATTAAGCAACCACAGCATAGCTTTTCTCTATCTAGGTGGTACTCAGAAATTCCAGAAGTTGGCCTGTGACACCTCAGCTCAGTATATGTGAGGCTGTGTTTATGTACATCATATGCAAACCATAAGAGGGATTTATATTACCAGAATCTGACACCCTCCTCTGGAGTGTCTAAAGAAAGCTACAGTGTACTTATATCTAAGAAATACATAAATAAATAAATAAATAAATAAATAAATAAATAAATAAAATATTTTTTAAAAAGGATAAGAAAGAAAGAAAGACCAGGCAGGCCTGCCATCCTTATCTCTGTCTGCCTGTCTGTCTGATCCCCTGGAACTGGAGATGGGCCACCTTGTAGGTGCTGGTAGTTGATCCCACGTTCTCTGGAAGAGGAGACAATGCTGTTAATTGTTGTGCCCTTTCAGTGGCCCCACCCAATTTTAATTTTTAGAAGTATATGTGAGGCTGTGTTTATGTACATCATATTCAAATCATAAGAGGGATTTAGATTCTCCAGAATCTGACACCCTCTTCTAGAGTGTCTGAAGACGGCTACAGTGTACTTATATCTAATAAATAAATAAATAAATAAATAAATAAATAAATAAACATTTTTTAAAAAGTATAAGAAATAAAGAAAGACCAGGCAGGCCTTCCATCCTTATCTCTGTCTCTCTGTCTGTCTGTCTGTCTGATCCACTGGAACTGGAGATGGGCCACCATAAGGTGCTGGTAGATTATCCCAGGTTCTCTGAAAGAGGAGACAATGCTGTTAATTGTTGAGCCCTCTCACTGTCCCCACACATCTTTAAATTTTTAGAAGTATATGTGAGGCCTTGTTTATGTACATCATATGAAGACCATAAGAGGGATTTAGATTCTCCAGAATCTGACACCCTCTTCTGGAGTGTCTGAAGACAGCTACAGTGTACTTATATCTAATAAATACATAAATAAATAAATAAATAAATAAACATTTTTTTAAAAAGGATAAGAAAGAAAGAAAGACCAGGCAGGCCTGCCATCCTTATCACTGTCTGTATGTCTGTCTGTCTGATCCCCTGGAACTGGAGATGGGCCACCATATAGTTGCTGGTAGTTGATCCCAGGTACTCTGGAAGAGGAGACAATGCTGTTAATTGTTGAGCTTTTAGAGTGGCCCCACCCTTCTTTAAATTTTTAGAAGTATATGTGAGGCTGTGTTTATGTACATCATATGCAGACCATAAGAGGGATATAGATTCTCCAGAATCTGACACCCTCTTCTGGAGTGTCTGAAGACAGCTACAGTGTACGTATATCTAATAAATACATACATAAATAAATAAATAAATAAATAAACAAACATTTTTTAAAAGGGATAAGAAAGAAAGAAAAACCAGGCAGGCCTGCCATCCTTGTCTGTCCTTCTCTCTGTCTGTCTGTCTTTCCTATCCCCTTGAGTAACCTAGCCTAGTCCCTTGCCTTGACTAGCCCAGCCCATTGCCTAGCCTAGCCTAGCCCAGCCCTGCCTTGCCTAGCCCTGCCTATCCCTGTCTTTAACCAGGCTGGCCTCGAACTCAGAAACTGACTGCCTCTGCCTCCAGAGTGCTCTCATTAAGAGCTCGAGCCACCACTGACTGTTGGGTTTTGTAAGTCTTACATAGGTATGGTCTGTTTCTCAGCTGTGAAACCCTAATTAACACATGTAGTCTGTCCTAGGTCAGCCATAGCTACAGACTGAGGCCTTTTCTAAAACAAAACAAAAGAAAACAAAAAATAGAAATAATAAAATAAATAAATTAAGCAACCACATGATATCTTTTCTTTCTTTCAATGATACTCAGAGCTTGAAGCAGTTCACCCATGAGACCTCAGCTCCGGACATTGAGGCTCTTTCCCTAACAAGTATTATGGCTGAACATGAGGGGTTCTACTGCTGATTTGTGTCCCCCACTTTAAAAAAATAGTTGTTTTCAAAGGCTGCAGGTTCTTAGCCCTGTTCCTTGTTACAGTTGAGTCACAGCCCTGAAAGTTCAGTGGTAGTTAAAGGCACTGAGAAGGGCTTCCTATAGACATCAAAGACCAAGTCTTTGTTTTTAAAAAGTTAATCTGGATTCCCCCACCCCCTGGCATCCTTAGAATTCCTAGAAAGGAAGGCAGGGACCTGGGCAGAAGTGTGCAAGGCTACTGGTGTTTGTAAGTGGTAACAGAAAGCTTTCTCTTGTTGGTACCCTACCCCAAGTTACACTGTCACTTCTTTTTCCTAGTTGTTGTTTTGTCGGTTTGTATTCTCAACATAGACCCTTTTCCTTCCTAACCTTGGCTGTCCTGAACCTTACTGTCCTTGAACTCAATGATTTGCCTGTCTTGCTGGGATGAAACTGTGAGCTACCATCCAGAAGGAAGCACCCTGCTGAGGTTAGATTGGGGTCTCTCCCATTTTCCTCTATGAACATGCATATGGCAGGCCTGATCTTTCTTTTTTACTTTTCCTTTTCTTTTTAAAGATTTATTTATTTATTATATTTAAGTATGCTGTAGCTATCTTCAGACAATTCAGAAGAGGGTGTCAGAATCTGAAGAATCTAAATCATTCTTATTGTCTGCATATGATGTATATAAACACAGCCTCACATATACTCAAAAAAAAAAAAAAAGAAAGATGTGGCTACAGAGAGGGCTCAACAATTAAGAGCATTGTCTCCTCTTCCAGAGAACCTGGGCTCAATTACCAGTATTATATATGGTGGCCCATCTCCAGTTCCAGGGGATCTAATACTCTGTTCTGGAGTCTGTGGGCACAGCATACACATGCAAAACATTCTTACACAATCATTGAGAGAGGAGAGAGAGGGGTTGAGAGAGAGGGGAGGTAATCATACCTCCTGACGAGTTTGAAGACCTGAGCTTCATCACTCACACAAATAAATAAATGCAAAATATTTTTTTATAAATAAACTCTGCCATTGCCCTTTAAAAATTCCTAGAAAACAAGTTTTATAAGCAACAGTTATATTTACTATATCTAAAGGACAGTCATGAGCATATTCAATAAATAGAAAAAGGCCTGTTAGTCTTAGAAATGGAAAAGACAAACCAAGGAAGGTTTGCAATTACATAATGAGGCAGCTCAGCCCAGCTCTAAGGTTGGAAATAAGACTCGAGAATAGGATATACCTGAAGACAGCCAGCCATTGTTTTTTGTTTTGGAGGCTGAAAGGATACACCTGAAGACAGCCAATGCTGTGTGATGGTGATCTGGTATTTTTTTTTTAATTTTTAAAAACTTTAACACTTATTATAAAACTTTTATAAAAACTTTTTATTATAAACTTTTCTTTCTTTCTTTCTTTCTTTCCTCACCCTAGCCCCTACCCTAGCCCTGTCTTTCACCAGGGTGGCCTCAAACTCAGAAACTGACTGCCTCTGCCTACAGAGTGCTCTCATTAAGAGCTTGAGCCACCACTGAATGTAGGGTTTTCTAAGCCTTACCTTGCTCTTGGTGTCTGTTCCCAGCTGTGAAACCCTAATTAACACAAGTAGGCAGTCCTGGGTCAGCCAGAGCTACAGACTGAGGACTTCTCTAAAAACAAATAAAACAAAACAAAACAACAAATAGAAATAATAAAATACATAAATTAAGCAACCACAGCATAGCTTTTCTCTATCTAGGTGGTACTCAGAAATTCCAGCAGTTGGCCTGTGAAACCTCAGCTCAGTATATGTGAGGCTGTGTTTATGTACATCATATGCAGACCATAAGAGGGATTTACATTCTACAGAATCTGACACCCTCCTCTGGAGTGTAAAGAAAGCTACAGTGTACTTATATCTAAGAAATACATAAATAAATGAATAAATAAATAAATAAATAAATAAATAAATATTTTTTAAAAAGGATAAGAAAGAAAGAAAGACCAGGCAGGCCTGCCATCCTTATCATTCTCTGTCTGTCTGTCTGATCCCGTGGAACTGGAGATGGGCCACCTTGTAGGTGCTGGTAGTTGATCCCACGTTCTCTGGAAGAGGAGACAATGCTGTTAATTATTGAGCCCTTTCAGTGGCCCCACCCATTTTTAATTTTTAGAAGTATATGTGAGCTGTGTTTATGTACATCTTATTCAAACCATAAGAGGGATTTAGATTCTCCAGAATCTGACACCCTCTTCTGGAGTGTCTGAAGACGGCTACAGTGTACTTATATCTAATAAATACATAAATAAATGAATAAATAAATAAATAAACATTTTTTAAAAAGTATAAGAAATAAAGTAAGACCAGGCAGGCCTGCCATCCTTATCTCTGTCTCTCTGTCTGTCTGTCTGTCTGATCCACTGGAACTGGAGTTGGGCCACCATAAGGTGCTGGTAGTTTATCCCAGGTTCTCTGAAAGAGGAGACAATGCTGTTAATTGTTGAGCCCTCTCAGTGGCCCCACACATCTTTAAATTTTTAGAAGTATATGTGAGGCTTTGTTTATGTACATCATATGCAGACCATAAGAGGGATTTAGATTCTCCAGAATCTGACACCCTCTTCTGGAGTGTCTGAAGACAGCTACAGTGTACTTATATCTAATAAATACATAAATAAATATATAAATAAACATTTTTTTAAAAAGGATAAGAAAGAAAGAAAGACCAGGCAGGCCTGCCATCCTTAGCACTGTCTGTATGTCTGTCTGTCTGATCCCCTGGAACTGGAGATGGGCCACAATATAGTTGCTGGTAGTTGATCCCAGGTACTCTGGAAGAGGAGACAATGCTGTTAATTGTTGAGCTTTTAGAGTGGCCCCACCCTTCTTTAAATTTTTAGAAGTATATGTGAGGCTGTGTTTATGTACATCATATGCAGACCATAAGAGGGATTTAGATTCTCCAGAATCTGACACGCTCTTCTGTAGTGTCTGAAAAGCTACAGTGTACTTATATCTACTAAATAAATAAATAAATAAATAAATAAACATTTTTTAAAAAGGATAAGAAAGAAAGACCAGGCAGACCTGCCATCCATATCTCTGCCTGTCTGTCTGTCTGTCTATCAGATCCCCGGGAACTGGAGATGGGCCACCATATAGTTGCTGGTAGTTGATCCAAGGTTCTCTGGAAGAGGAGAAAATGCTTTTAATTGTTGAGCCCTTTCAGTGGCCGCACACTTCTTTAAATATTTAGAAGTATATGTGAGGCTGTGTTTATGTACAACATATTCAAATTACAAGAGGATTTGGATTCTCCAGAATCTGACACCCTCTACTGGAGTGTCTGAAGACAGCTACAGTGTACTTATATGTAATAAATAAATAAATAAATAAATAAATAAATAAACATTTTTTAAAAAGGATAAGAAAGAAAGTAAGACCAGGCAGGCCTGCCATCCTTATCTCTGTCTGTCTGTCTGTCTGATCCCCTGGAACTGGAGATGGGCCACCATATAGTTGCTGGTAGTTGATCCAAGGTTCTCTGGAAGAGGAGACAATGCTCTTAATTGTTGAGCTTTTTCAGTGGCCCCACACTTCTTTAAATATTTAGAAGTATATGTGAGCTGTGTTTATGTACATCATATTCAGATTATAAGAGGATTTAGATTCTCCAGAATCTGACACCCTCTACTGGAGTGTCTGAAGACAGCTACAGTGTACTTATATATAATAAATACATAAATAAATAAATAAATAAATAAATAAACATTTTTTAAAAAGGATAAGAAAGAAAGTAAGACCAGGCAGGCCTGCCATCCTTATCTCTGTCTGTCTGTCTGTCTGTCTGTCTGATCCCCTGGAACTGGAGATGGGCTACCATATAGTTGCTGGTAGTTGATCCCAGGTTCTCTGGAAGAGGAGACAATGCTGTTAATTGTTGAGCCCTATCAGTGGCCCTACCCATCTTTAAATTTTTAGAAGTGTATGTGAGGCTGTGTTTATGTACATCATATGCAGACCAGAAGAGGGATTTAGATTCATCAGAATCTGACACCCTCTTCTGGAGTTTCTGAAGACAGCTACAGTGTACTTATATCTAATAAATACATAAATAAATACAATTTTTTAAAAAGTATAAGAAAGAAAGAAAGACCAGGCAGGCCTGCCATCCTTATCCTTGTCTGTCTGTCTGTCTGTCTGATCCCCTGGGAGTGGAGATGGGCCACCATATAGTTGCAGGTAGTTGATCCCAGGTTCTCTGTAAGAGGAGATAATGCTGTTAATTGCTGAGCCCTTTCAGTGGCCCCCCCCACCTTTAAATTTTAAGAAGTAAAGGTGAGGCTGTGTTTATGTACATCATATGCAGACCATAAGAGGGATTTAGATTCTCCAGAATATGACACCTTCTTCTGGAGTGTCTGAAGACGGCTACAGTGTACTTATATCTAATAAAAATATATATAAATAAATAAACATTTTTAAAAAGGATAAGAAAGAAAGAAAGACCAGGCAGGCCTGCCATCCTTATCTCTGTCAGTCTGTCTGTCTGTCAGTCTGTCTGATCCCTTGGAACTGGAGATGGGCCACCATATAGTTGCTGTTAGTTGATCCCAGGTTCTCTGGAAGAGGAGACAATGCTGTTAATTGTTGAGCCCTTTCAGTGGCTCCAACTATCTTTAAATTTTTAGAAGTATATGTTAGGCTGTGTTTATGTACATCATATGCAGACCATAAGAGGGATTTATATTCTCCAGAATCTGACACCCTCTTCTGGAGTGTCTGAAAACAACTACAGTGTACTTATATCTAATAAATACATATATATATAAATATAAATATATAAATAAACATTATTTTAAAAGGATAAGAAAGAAAGAAAGACCAGGCAGGCCTGCCATCCTAATCTCTGTCTGTCTGTCTGTCTGTCTGATCCCCTGGAACTGGAGATGGGCCACCTTGTAGTTGCTGGTAGTTGATCCCAGGTTCTCTGGAAGAGGAGACAATGCTGTTAATTGTTGAGCCCTTTCAGTGGCCCCACCCATTTTTAATTTTTAGAAGTATATGTGAGGCTGTGTTTATGTACATCATATGCAGACCATAAGAGGGATTTAGATTCTCCAGAATCTGAGACCCTCTTCTGGAGTGTCTGAAGACAGCTACAGTGTACTTATATCTAATAAATACATAAATAAATATATAAATAAACATTTTTTAAAAAGGATAAGAAAGAAGGAAAGACAAGGTAGGCCTGCCATCCTTAACTCTATCTGTCTGTATGTCTGTCTGTCTGTCTGATCCCCTGGAACTGGAGATGGGCCACCATATAGTTGCTGGTAGTTGATCCCAGGTTCTCTATAAGAGGAGACAATGCTGTTAATTGTTGATCCCTTTCATTGGCCCCACACATCTTTAAATTTTTAGATGTAAATGTGAGGCTGTGTGTATGTACATCATATGCAGACCATAAGAAGCATATAGATTCTCCAGAAATTGACACCCTCTTCTGGAGTGTCTAAGACAGCTACAATGTACGTATATCTAATAAATACATACATAAATAAATAAATAAATAAATAAATAAACAAACATTTTTTAAAAGGGATAAGAAAGAAAGAAAAACCAGGCAGGCCTGCCATCCTTGTCTGTCTTTCTCTCTGTCTGATCCCCTGGACCTGGAGATGGGCCACCATATAGTTGCTGGTAGTTGATCCCAGGTTCTCTGGAAGAGGAGACAATGCTGTTAATTGTTGAGCGCTTTCAGTGGCCCCACCCATCATTAAATTTTTAGTAGTATATGTGAGGCTGTGTTTATGTACATCATATGCAGACCATAAGAGGGATTTAGATTCTCCAGAATCTGACACCCTCTTCTGGAGTGTCTGAACAGCTACAGTGTACTTATATATACTAAATACATAAATAAATAAATAAATAAACATTTTTTTTAAAAAGGATAAGAAAGAAAGAAAAACCAGGCAGGCCTGCCATCCTTAGCACTGTCTGTATGTCTGTCTGTCTGATCCCCTGGAACTGGAGATGGGCCACCATATAGTTGCTGGTAGTTGATCCCAGGTACTCTGGAAGAGGAGACAATGCTGTTAATTGTTGAGCTTTTAGAGTGGCCCCACCCTTCTTTAAATTTTTAGAAGTATATGTGAGGCTGTGTTTATGTACATCATATGCAGACCATAAGAGGGATTTAGATTCTCCAGAATCTGACACCCTCTTCTGGAGTGTCTGAAAAGCTACAGTGTACTTATATCTACTAAATAAATAAATAAATAAATAAACATTTTTTAAAAAAGGATAAGAAAGAAAGAAAGACCAGGCAGGCCTGCCATCCATATCTCTGCCTGTCTGTCTGTCTGTCTATCTGATCCAAGGGAACTGGAGATGGGCAACCATATAGTTGCTGGTAGTTGATCCAAGGTTCTCTGGAAGAGGAGACAATGCTCTTAATTGTTGAGCCCTTTCAGTGGCCCCACACTTCTTTAAATATTTAGAAGTATATGTGAGGCTGTGTTTATGTACATCATATTCAGATTATAAGAGGATTTAGATTCTCCAGAATCTGACACCCTCTACTGGAGTGTCTGAAGACAGCTACAGTGTACTTATATATAATAAAAACATAAATAAATAAATAAATAAATAAATAAATAAATAAACATTTTTTAAAAAGGATAAGAAAGAAAGAAAGACCAGGCAGGCCTGCCATCCTTATCTCTGTCTATCTGTCTGTCTGTCTGATCCCCTGGAACTGGAGATGTGCTACCATATAGTTGCTGGTAGTTGATCCCAGGTACTCTGGAAGAGGAAAAAATGCTGTTAATTGTTGAGCTTTTAGAGTGGCCCCACCCTTCTTTAAATTTTTAGAAGTATATGTGAGGCTGTGTTTATGTACATCATATGCAGACCATAAGAGGGATTTAGATTCTCCAGAATCTGACACCCTCTTCTGGAGTGTCTGAACAGCTACAGTGTACTTATATCTACTAAATAAATAAATAAATAAATAAATAAATAAATAAATATTTTTTAAAAAGGATAAGACAGAAAGAAAGACCAGGCAGGCCTGCCATCCATATCTGTCTGTCTGTCTGTCTGTCTGTCTATCTGATCCCTGGGAACTGGAGATGGGCCACGAATAGTTGCTGGTAGTTGATCCCAGGTCTTCTGAATAGGAGACAATGCTGTTAATTGTTCAGCCCTTTCAGTGGCCCCACCCATCTTTAAATTTCTAGAAGTAAATGTGATGCTGTGTTTATGTACATCATATTCAGACCATTAAAGAGGGATTTATATTCTCCAGAATCTGACACCGTCTTTTGGAGTGTCTATGACGGATACAGTGTACTTATATCTAATAAATACATAAATAAAAAAATAAACATTTTTAAAAAACGATAAGAAAGAAAGAAAGACCAGGCAGGCCTGCCATCCTTATCTCTGTCTGTCTGTCTGTCTGTGTGATCCTCTGGAACTGGATATGGGCCACCATAGAGTTGCTTGTAGTTGATCCCAGGTTCTCTGGAAGAGGAGACAATGCTGTTAATTGTTGAGCCCTTTCAGTGGCCCAACCCATCTTTAAATTTTTAGAAGTATATGCGAGGCTGTGTTTATGTACCGAATATGCAGACCATAAGAGGGATTTAGATTCTCCAGAATCTGACACCCTCTTCTGGAGTGTCTGAAGACAGCTACAGTGTACTTATATCTAATAAATTCATAAATAAACAAATAAACATTTTTAAAAAATGATAATAAAGAAAGAGAGACCAGGCAGGCCTGCCATCCTTGTCTGTCTGTCTGTCTGTCTGATCCCCTGGAACTGGAGATGGGCCACCATATAATTGCTGGTAGTTGATCCCAGGTTCTCTGGAAGAGGAGTCAGTGCTGTTAATTGTTGAGCCCTTTCAGTGGCCACACCCATCTTTAAATTTTTAGAAGTATATTTGAGGCTGTGTTCATGTACATCATATGCAGACCATAAGAGTGATATAGATTCTCGAGAATCTGACACCCTCTTCGGGAGTGTTTGAAGACAGCTACAGTTTACTTAAATCTAATAAATATATACTTAAATTAATAAACATTTTTTAAAAAGGATAAGAAAGAATGAAAGACCAGGTAGGCCTGCCATCCTTAACTCTATCTGTCTGTATGTCTGTCTGTCTGTCTGATCCCCTGGAACTGGAGATGGGCCACCATATAGTTGCTGTTAGTTGATCCCAGGTTCTCTGGAAGAGGAGACAATGCTGTTAATTGTTGAGCCCTTTCAGTGGCTCCACCTATCTTTAAATTTTTAGAAGTATATGTTAGGCTGTGTTTATGTACATCATATGCAGACCATAAGAGGGATATAGATTCTCCAGAATCTGACACCCTCTTCTGGAGTATCTGAAGACAGCTACAGTGTACTTATATCTAATAAATACATAAATAAATAAATAAATAAATAAATAAATAAATAAATATTTTTTAAAAGGGATAAGAAAGAAAGAAAAACCAGGCAGGCCTGCCATCCTTGTCTGTCTTTCTCTCTGTCTGTCTTGCCTAGCCCCTTGAGTAGCCTAGCCTAGTCCCTTACCTTGACTAGCCCAGCCCCTTGCCTAGCCTAGCCTAGCCCAGCCCAGCCCTGCCTTGCCTAGCCCTGCCTATCCCTGTCTTTAACCAGGCTGGCCTCGAACTCAGAAACTGACTGCCTCTGCCTCCAGAGTGCTCTCATTAAGAGCTGGAGCCACCACTGACTGTTGGGTTTTCTAAGTCTTACATAGGTATGGTCTGTTTCTCAGCTGTGAAACCCTAATTAACACATGTAGTCTGTCCTAGGTCAGCCATAGCTACAGACTGAGGCCTTTTCTAAAACAAAACAAAAGAAAACAAAAAATAGAAATAATAAAATAAATAAATTAAGCAACCACATGATATCTTTTCTTTCTTTCAATGATACTCAGAACTTGAAGCAGTTCACCCATGAGACCTCAGCTCCGGACATTGAGGCTCTTTCCCTAACAAGTATTATGGCTGAACCTGAGGGGTTCTACTGCTGATTTGTGTCCCCCACTTTAAAAAAAAAAGTTGTTTTCAAAGGCTGCAGGTTCTTAGCCCTGTTCCTTGTTACAGTTGAGTCACAGCCCTGAAAGTTCAGTGGTAGTTAAAGGCACTGAGAAGGGCTTCCTATAGACATCAAAGGCCAAGTCTTTGTTTTTAAAAAGTTAATCTGGATTCCCCCACCCCCTGGCATCCTTAGAATTCCTAGAAAGGAAGGCAGGGACCTGGGCAGAAGGGTGCAAGGCTACTGGTGTTTGTAAGTGGTAACAGAAAGCTTTCTCTTGTTGGTACCCTACCCCAAGTTACACTGTCACTTCTTTTTCCTAGTTGTTGTTTTGTCGGTTTGTATTCTCAACATAGACCCTTTTCCTTCCTAACCTTGGCTGTCCTGAACCTTACTGTCCTTGAACTCAGTGATTTGCCTGTCTTGCTGGGATGAAACTGTGAGCTACCATCCAGAAGGAAGCACCCTGCTGAGGTTAGATTGGGGTCTCTTCCATTTTCCTCTATGAACATGCATATGACAGGCCTGTTCTTTCTTTTTTACTTTTCCTTTTCTTTTTAAAGTTTTATTTATTTATTAGATTTAAGTATGCTGTAGCTATCTTCAGACAGTCCAGAAGAGGGTGTCAGATTCTGAAGAATCTAAATCATTCTTATTGTCTGCATATGATGTATATAAACACAGCCTCACATATACTCAAAAAAAAAAAAAAAAAGAAAGATGTGGCTACAGAGAGGGCTCAACAATTAAGAGCATTGTCTCCTCTTCCAGAGAACCTGGGCTCAATTACCAGTATTATATATGGTGGCCCATCTCCAGTTCCAGGGGATCTAATACTCTGTTCTGGAGTCTGTGGGCACAGCATACACATGCAAAACATTCTTACACAATCTTTGAGAGTGGAGAGAGAGGGGTTGAGAGAGAGGGGAGGTAATCATACCTCCTGACAAGTTTGAAGACCTGAGCTTCATCACTCACACAAATAAATAAATGCAAAATATTTTTTTATAAATAAACTCTGCCATTGCCCTTTAAAAATTCCTAGAAAACAAGTTTTATAAGCAACAGTTTTATTTACTATATCTAAAGGACAGTCATGAGCATATTCAATAAATAGAAAAAGGCCTGTTAGTCTTAGAAATGGAATGGACAAACCAAGGAAGGTTTGCAATTACATAATGAGGCATCTCAGCCCAGCTCTAAGGTTGGAAATAAGACTCGAGAATAGGATACACCTGAAGACAGCCAGCCATTGTTTTTTGTTTTGGAGGCTGAAAGGATACACCTGAAGACAGCCAATGCTGTGTGATGGTGATCTGGTATTTTTTTTTTTAATTTTTAAAAACTTTAACACTTTTTATAAAACTTTTATAAAAACTTTTTCTTTCTTTCTTTTTTTCTTTCCTTTCTTTCTTTCCTTCTTTCCTTTCTTCCTTACCTCACCCTAGCCCCTACCCTAGCCCTGTCTTTCACCAGGATGGCCTCGAACTCAGAAACTGACTGCCTCTGCCTACAGAGTGCTCTCATTAAGAGCTTGAGCCACCACTGAATGTACTGTTTTCTAAGCCTTACCTTGCTCTTGGTGTCTGTTCTCAGCTGTGAAACCCTAATTAACACAAGTAGGCAGTCCTGGGTCAGCCAGAGCTACAGACAGAGGACTTCTCTAAAAACAAATAAAACAAAACAAAACAACAAATAGAAATAATAAAATACATAAATTAAGCAACCACAGCATAGCTTTTCTCTATCTAGGTGGTACTCAGAAATTCCAGCAGTTGGCCTGTGACACCTCAGCTCAGTATATGTGAGGCTGTGTTTATGTGCATCATATGCAGACCATAAGAGGGATTTACATTCTCCAGAATCTGACACACTCCTCTGGAGTGTCTAAAGAAAGCTACAGTGTACTTATATCTAAGAAATACATAAATAAATAAATAAATAAATAAATAAATAAATAAATATTTTTAAAAAAGGATAAGAAAGAAAGAAAGACCAGGCAGGCCTGCCATCTTTATCTCTGCCTGTCTGTCTGTCTGTCTGATCCCCTGGAACTGGAGATGGGCCACCTTGTAGGTGCTGGTAGTTGATCCGAGGTTCTCTGGAAGAGGAGACAATGCTGTTAATTGTTGAGCCCTTTCAGTGGCCCCACCCATTTTTAATTTTTAGAAGTATATGTGAGGCTGTGTTTATGTACATCATATTCAGACCATAAGAGGGATTTAGATTCTCCAGAATCTGACACCATCTTCTGGAGTGTCTGAAGACGGCTACAGTGTACTTATATCTAATAAATAAATAAATAAATAAATAAATAAATAAATAAATAAACATTTTTAAAAAAGTATAAGAAATAAAGAAAGACCAGTCAGGCCTGCCATCCTTATCTCTGTCTCTCTGTCTGTCTGTCTGTCTGATCCCTTGGAACTGGAGATGGGCCACCATAAGGTGCTGGTAGTTTATCCCAGGTTCCCTGAAAGAGGAGACAATGCTGTTAATTGTTGAGCCCTCTCAGTGGCCCCACACATCTTTAAATTTTTAGAAGTATATGTGAGGCTGTGTTTATGTACATCATATGCAGTCCATAAGAGGGATTTAGATTCTCCAGAATCTGACACCCTCTTCTGGAGTGTCTGAAGACAGCTACAGTGTACTTATATCTAATAAATACATAAATAAATATATAAATAAACATTTTTTTAAAAAGGATAAGAAAGAAAGAAAGACCAGGGAGGCCTGCCATCCTTATCACTGTCTGTATGTCTGTCTGTCTGATCCCCTGGAACTGGAGATGGGCCACCATATAGTTGCTGGTAGTTGATCCCATGTACTCTGGAAGAGGAGACAATGCTGTTAATTGTTGAGCCCTTTCAATGGCCCCACACTTCTTTAAATATTTAGAAGTATAAGTGAGGCTGTGTTTATGTACATCATATTCAGATTATAAGAGGATTTAGATTCTCCAGAATCTGACACCCTCTACTGGAGTGTCTGAAGACAGCTACAGTGTACTTATATATAATAAATACATAAGTAAATAAATAAATAAATAAACATTTTTTAAAAAGGATAAGATAGAAAGTAAGACCAGGCAGGCCTGCCATCCTTATCTCTGTCTGTCTGTCTGTCTGTCTGATCCCCTGGAACTGGAGATGGGCTACCATAAAGTTGCTGGTAGTTGATCCGAGGTTCTCTGAAAGAGGAGACAATGCTGTTAATTGTTGAGCCCTCTCAGTGGCCCCACACATCTTTAAATTTTTAGAAGTATATGTGAGGCTGTGTTTATGTACATCATATGCAGACCATAAGAGGGATTTAGATTCTCCAGAATCTGACACACTCTTCTGGAGTGTCTGAAGACTGCTACAGTGTACTTATATCTAATAAATACATAAATAAATATATAAATAAACATTTTTTAAAAAGGATAAGAAAGAAAGAAAGACCAGGCAGGCCTGCCATTTTTATCACTGTCTGTATGTCTGTCTGTCTGATCCCCTGGAACTGGAGATGGGCCACCATATAGTTGCTGGTAGTTGATCCCAGGTACTCTGGAAGAGGAGACAATGCTGTTAATTGTTGAGCTTTTAGAGTGGCCACACCCTTCTTTAAATTTTTAGAAGTATATGTGAGGCTGTGTGGGGCCACTGAAAGTCACATAGAGAGACAGAGAGAGACAGAGAGAGACAAAGAAAGACAGAGAGAGACATAGAGAGACAGAGAGATACATTGAGAGAGACAGAGAGACAGAGAGAGACACAGAGAGAGACACAGAGAGACACAGAGAGAGACACACAGAGAGACAGAGACAGACAGAGAGAGACAGAGAGAGACAGAGAGAGACAGAGATAGAGACAGAGAGAGACAAAGAGAGACAGAGAGACAGAGAGAGAGACAGAGAGAGACAGAGAAAGACAGAGTGAGACAGAGAGAGACACAGAGAGAGACAGAGATACACAGAGTGAGAAAGAGAGAGAGACAGAGAGAGACAGAGAGAGAGACAGAGAGAGAGACAGAGAGAGACAGAGAGAGACAGAGTGAGACAGAAAGAGACACAGAGAGAGACAGAGAGAGACAAAGAAAAACACAGAGAGACAGAGAGAGACAGAGAGAGACAGAGACAGAGAGAGAGACAGAGAGAGACAGAGAGAGACAAAGAAAAACACAGAGAGAGACAGAGAGAGACAGAGAGATACAGAGAGAGTCAGAGAGACAGAGAGAGACAGAGTTAGAGACAGAGAGAGACCGAGAGAGAAACAGAGAGAGACAGAGACAGACAGAGAGAGACAGAGAGAGACAGAGAGAGACAGAGATAGAGACAGAGAGAGACAAAGAGAGACAGAGAGACAGAGAGAGAGACAGAGAGAGATAGAGAGAGACACAAAGAGACAGAGAGAGACAGAGAGAGACAAAGAAAGACACAGAGAGAGACAGAGAGAGACAGAGAGATACAGAGAGAGAGACAGAGAGAGACAGAGACAGACAGAGAGAGACAGAGAGAGACAGAGAGAGACAGAGATAGAGACAGAGAGAGACAGAGAGAGACAAAGAAAGACACAGAGAGAGACAGAGAGAGACAGAGAGACACAGAGAGAGACACACAGAGAGACAGAGACAGACAGAGAGAGACAGAGAGAGACAGAGAGAGACAGAGATAGAGACAGAGAGAGACAAAGAGAGACAGAGAGACAGAGAGAGAGACAGAGAGAGACAGAGAAAGACAGAGTGAGACAGAGAGAGACACAGAGAGAGACAGAGATACACAGAGTGAGAAAGAGAGAGAGACAGAGAGAGACAGAGATAGAGACAGAGAGAGACAAAGAGAGACAGAGAGACAGAGAGAGAGACAGAGAGAGACAGAGAAAGACAGAGTGAGACAGAGAGAGACACAGAGAGAGACAGAGATACACAGAGTGAGAAAGAGAGAGAGACAGAGAGAGACAGAGAGAGAGACAGAGAGAGAGACAGAGAGAGACAGAGAGAGACAGAGTGAGACAGAAAGAGACACAGAGAGAGACAGAGAGAGACAAAGAAAAACACAGAGAGACAGAGAGAGACAGAGAGAGACAGAGACAGAGAGAGAGACAGAGAGAGACAGAGAGAGACAAAGAAAAACACAGAGAGAGACAGAGAGAGACAGAGAGATACAGAGAGAGTCAGAGAGACAGAGAGAGACAGAGTTAGAGACAGAGAGAGACCGAGAGAGAAACAGAGAGAGACAGAGACACACAGAGAGAGACACAGAGAGAGACAGAGAGAGAGACACAGAGAGACAGAGACAGACAGAGAGAGACAGAGAGAGACAGAGATAGAGACAGAGAGAGATAGAGAGAGACACAAAGAGACAGAGAGAGACAGAGAGAGACAAAGAAAGACACAGAGAGAGACAGAGAGAGACAGAGAGATACAGAGAGAGAGACAGAGAGAGACAGAAAGATACAGAAGGACAGAGAGAGACAGAGAGAGACAGAGAGACAGAGATAGAGACAGAGAAAGACAGAGAGAGACACAGAGAGAGACTGAGGGAGACAGAGAGAGAGACAGAGAGAGACATAGAAGAGACAAAGAAAGACACAAGAGAGACAGAGAGAGTCAGACATAGAGACAAAGAAAGACAGAGGGAGACACTGAGAGAGAGAGACAGAGAGAGACAGAGAGATACAGACAGAGAGACAAAGAGAGACAGAGAGAGACAGAGAGAAAGAGAGAGACAGAGAGAGTCAGAGAGAGACAGAGATAGAGACAGAGAGAGACAGAGAGAGGGACAGAGAGAGACAGAGACAGAGTGAGAAATACAGAGAGAGACAGAGTTAGAGAGAGAGACAGAGAGAGACAGAGAGAGAGACAGAGACAGAGACAGAGAGAGAGACAGAAAGAGACAGAGTGAGACACAGAAAGAGAGAGACAGAGAGAGACAAAGAAAGACACAGAGAGAGACATAGAGAGACAGAGAGATACATTGAGAGAGACATAGAGAGACAGAGAGAGACAGAGATAGAGACAGAGAGAGACAGAGAGAGACACAGAGAGAGACAGAGAGACACAGAGAGACACACAGAGAGATACAGAGAGACACAGAGAGAGACAGAGATAGACATAGACAGACAGAGACAGACAGAGAGAGACAGAGAGAGACAGAGATAGAGACAGAGAGAGACAGAGAGTGAGACAGAGAGAGACAGAGAGAGAGACACCAAAAGACAGAGAGAGACAGAGAGAGACAATGAAAGACACAGAGAGAGACTAAGAGAGACAGAGAGAGACAGAGAGAGACAGAGAGAGACAAAAAAAGACACAGAGAGAGACAGAGAGCGATATAGATAGAGAAAAAGAAAGACAGAGTGACACAGAGAGAGAGACAGAGAGAGACAGAGAGAGACAGAGAGATACAGAGAGAGAGACAAAGAGAGACAGAGAGAGAGACAGAGTGAGACAGAGAGAGAGAGAGAGACTGAGAGAGACAAAGAAAGACACAGAGAGAGACATAGAGAGACAGAGAGATACATTGAGAGAGACAGAGAGAGACAGAGATAGACAGAGAGAGACAGAGAGAGACACAGAGAGAGACAGAGAGACACAGAGAGACACAGAGAGACACAGAGAGAGACAGAGAGAGACACAGAGAGACACAGAGAGAGACACAGAGAGACACAGAGAGACACAGAGAGACACAGAGAGAGACAGAGAGAAAGACAGAGAGAGACAGAGAGAGACAGAGACAGACAGAGACAGACAGAGAGAGACAGAGATAGAGACAGAGAGAGACAGAGAGAGACAGCGAGAGACAGAGAGAGTCAGAGAGAGACAATGAAAGACACAGAGAGAGACAGAGAGAGACAGAGAGATACAGAGAGAGAGACAGAGAGAGACATAAAGAGTCAGAAGGACAGAGAGAGACAGAGAGAGACAGAGAGAGACACAGAGAGAGACAGAGAGACACAGAGAGACACAGAGAGACACAGAGAGAGACAGAGAGAGACACAGAGAGACACAGAGAGAGACACAGAGAGACACAGAGAGACACAGAGAGACACAGAGAGATACAGAGAGAGAGACAAAGAGAGACAGAGAGAGACAGAGAGAAAGAGAGAGACAGAGAGAGTCAGAGAGAGACAGAGATAGAGACAGAGAGAGACAGAGAGAGGGACAGAGAGAGACAGAGACAGAGTGAGAAATACAGAGAGAGACAGATTTAGAGAGAGAGACAGAGAGAGACAGAGAGAGAGACAGAGACAGAGACAGAGAGTGAGACAGAGAGAGACAGAGTGAGACACAGAGAGAGAGAGAGACAGAGAGAGACAAAGAAAGACACAGAGAGAGACATAGAGAGACAGAGAGATACATTAAGAGAGACATAGAGAGACAGAGAGAGACAGAGACAGAGATAGAGACAGAGAGAGACAGAGAGAGACAGAGAGAGACAGAGAGATAGACAGAGAGAGACAGAGAGAGACAATGAAAGACATAGAGAGAGACAGAGAGACACAGAGAGACACAGAGAGAGAGACAGAGAGAGACAGAAAGAGTCAGAAGGACAGAGAGAGACAGAGAGAGATAGAGATAGAGACAGAGAAAGACAGAGAGAGACACAGAGAGAGACAGAGAAAGACAGAGAGTGAGACAGAGACAGACAGAGAGAGACAAAGGAAGACCCAGAGAAAGACAGAGAGAGACAGAGATAGAGACAGAGAAAGACAGAGAGAGACACAGAGAGAGAGAGACAGAGAGAGACAGAGAGAGACAGAGAGATAAAGAGAGAGAGACAGAGAGAAAGAGAGAGACAGAGAGAGTCAGAGAGAGACAGAGATAGAGACAGAGAGAGACAGAGAGAGGGACAGAGAGAGACAGAGACAGAGTGAGAAAGACAGAGAGAGACAGAGATAGAGAGAGAGAGACAGAGAGAGACACAGAGAGAGACAGAGAGAGACAGAGAGAGACAGAGACACAGAGAGAGACAGAGAGACAGAGAGAGAAACAGAGAGATATAGAGATAGAGACAGAAGGGACAGAGAGAGACAGAGAGAGACCGACAGAGTGACAGATGGAGACAGAGAGAGACAGAGACAGATAGAGTTAGACAGAGAGAGACAGAGAGAGACAGAGAGAGAGAGAGATAGAGAGAGAGACAGAGAGAGACAGAGAGGGACAGAGTGACAGAGAGAGACAGAGAGAGACAGAGATAGAGACAGAGAGATACAGAGTGAGGGACAGAGAGAGACAGAGAGAGACAGATAGAGACAGAGAGACAGATAGAGACAGAGAGAAACAGAGAGAGACAGAGTGACAGAGAGAGACAGAGAGAGACAGAGACAGAGAAAGAGAGAGAGACAGAGAGAGACAGAGAGAGTCAGATAGACAGAGAGAGACAGAGAGAGACAGTGAGAGACAGAGAGAGACAGAGTGACAGAGAGAGACAGAGAGAGACAGAGATAGAGACAGAGAGAGACAGAGAGAGGGAAAGAGAGAGACAGAGAGAGACAGAGAGAGACAGAGAGAGAGACAGATAGAGACAGAGAGAAACAGAGAGAGACAGAGATAGAGAAAGAGAGAGACAAAGAGAGACATAGAGAGAGAGACAGAGAGAGACAGAGAGAGACAGAGCGAGACAAAGAAAGACACAGAGAAAGACAGAGACAGAGAGATACAGAGATAAAGACAGAGAGTGACAGATAGACAGAGAGAGACAGAGAGAGACAGAGAGAGACAGAGTTACAGAGAGAGACAGAGAGAGACAGAGATAGAGACAGAGAGAGACAGAGAGAGGGAAAGAGAGAGACAGAGAGAGAGAAGGAGAGAGACAGAGAGAGACAGAGAGAGACAGAAAGAGTCAGAAGGACAGAGAGAGACAGAGATAGAGACAGAGAGAGACAGAGAGAAAGAGAGAGACAGAGAGAGTCAGAGAGAGACAGAGACAGAGTGAGAAAGACAGAGAGAGACAGAGATAGAGAGAGAGACAGAGAGAGACACACAGAGAGACAGAGAGAGACAGAGAGAGACAAAGAAAGACACAGAGAGAGACATAGAGAGAGAGATACATTGAGAGAGACAGAGAGAGACAGAGAGAGACAGAGAGAGAGATAGAGAGAGACACAGAGAGAGACAGAGAGAGACAGAGAGACAGAGAGAGACAAAGAAAGACACAGAGAGAGACAGAGAGAGACAGAGAGACAGAGAGAGACAGAGAGAGACAGAGAGACAGAGAGAGACAGAGAGAGACAGAGAGAGACAGAGTGACAGAGAGAGACATAGAGAGAAAGAGATAGAGACAGAGAGAAGGAAAGAAAGAGACACACAGAGAGATAGAGACAGAGAGATAGAGACAGAGAGAAACAGAGAGAGACAGAGATAGAGAAAGAGAGAGACAGAGAGAGACATAGAGAGAGTTACAGAGAGAGACAAAGAGAGACAGAGAGAGACAAAGAAAGACACAGAGAGAGACAAAGAGAGACAGAGAGATACAGAGAGAGAGAAAGAGAGAGACAGAGAGAGACATAAAGAGAGAGACAGAGAGAGACAGGGAGAGACAGAGAGAGACAAAGAAAGACACAGAGAGAGACAGAGAGAGACAGAGAGAGACAGAGTGACAGAGAGAGACAGAGAGAGACAGAGATAGAGACAGAGAGAGACAGAGAGGGAAAGAGAGAGACAGAGAGAGAGAGACAGAGAGAGACAGAGAGAGAGACAGATAGAGACAGAGAGAAATAGAGAGAGACAGAGATAGAGAAAGAGAGAGACAGAGAGAGACATAGAGAGAGAGACAGAGAGAGACTTTCCACTTTTTCAGGTTTTCTTGCCATATTCCGGTTCCTTCAGTGTGAGTTTTTAATTTTCTAATTCTTTCAGGGTTTTTTGCCATATTCTGGGTCCTACAGCGTGTATTTTTAATTTTCCAAGTTTTTCAGGGTTACTCAGCATATTTTGGGTCCTACAGTGTGATTTTTTTCATTTTCCACCTTTTTCAGGTTTTCTTGCCAATTTCGGGGTACTTCAGTGTGAGTTTTTAATATTCCACTTTTTACAGGGTTAATCGCCATATTCTGCGTCCTACAGTGTGATTTTTAAATTTTCCACGATTCTCAGGGTTTCTCGCCATATTCAGGTCCTACAGTTTGATTTTTTAATTTTAAACGTTTTTAAGTTTTTTTCGTCATGTTCTGGGTCCTACAGTTTGATATTCTCATTATCCAACTTTTTCAGATTTTCTCAGCATATTCTGGGTCCTACATTGTGAATTTTTAATTTTCCACGTTTTTCAAGGTTTCTTGCCATATTCTGGTCCTATAGTGTGATTTTCTCATTTTCCTCCTTTTTCAGTGTTTCTCGCCATATTCTGGGTCCTACAGTGTGAATATTTAATTTTCCATGTTTTTCATGTTTTCTCGACATATTCTGGGTCCTTCAGTTTGTGTTTTTAATTTTCCTCGTTTTTCAGGTTTTCTCACCATATTCCCGGACCTTCAGTGTGAATTTTTAATTTTCCATGTTTTTCAGGTTTTTTCGTCATATTCTGGGTCCTAGAGTGTGATTTTCTCATTTCCACGTTTTTTAGGATTTCTCCCCATATTCGGGGTCCTTCAGTGTGAGTTTTTGATTTCCTACTTTTTCAGGGTTTCTCAATATATTCTGGTTCCTACAGCGTGTATTTTATTTTTCCAAGTTTTTCAAGGGTTTCTAGGCATATTCTGGGTCCTACAGTGTGAACATTTAATTTTCCATGACTATCAGGGTTTCTCAGCATATTCTGGGTCCTGCAGTGTGATTTTCTCATTTTTCACCTTTTTCAAGTTTTTTCGCTATTCTGGGTTCTACATGTGATTTTCTCATTTTCCACCTTTTTCAGGTTTTCTCGCTATATTCCGGGTCCTTCAGTGTGAATTTTTAATTTTCCACGTTTTTCAGGGTTTCTCGGCATATTCTGTTTCCTGCAGTGTGATTTTCTCATTTTCCAAGTTTTTCAGGTTTTTTCGTAATTCTGGGTCTTACAGTGTGATTTTCTCATTTTTCACCTTTTGCAGGGTTTCTTGCCATATTCTGGGTCCAACAGAGTGTATTTTTAATTTACCACGTTTTTCCGGTTTCTCACCATATTCTGGGTCCAACAGCGCGTATTTTCAATTTTCCACGTTTTTCAGGGTTTCTCGGCATATTCTGGGTCCTAAAGTGTGATTTTATCATTTTCGAAGTTTTTCAAGTTTTTTCGCAATTCTGGGTCCTACAGTCATTTATTCTCATTTTCCACCTTTTTCAGGTTTTCTCGCCATATTCGGGGTCTTTCAGTGTGAATTTTTAGTTTTTTACTTTTTTCAGGTTTTCTTGCCATATTCTGGGTCATTCAGTGTGAGTTTTTAATTTTACACGTTTTTCAGGTTTTTTCGTCATATTCTGGGTACTACAGTGTGATTTTTCTCATTTTCTCGTTTTTCAGGTTTTCTTGCCATATTCCAGGTCCTTCAGGGTGAATTTTTAATTTTCCATGTTTTTCAGTATTTCTCGCCATATTCTGGGTAATACAGTGTGAATTTTTAATTTTCCACTTTTTTCATGGTTTCTCGCCATATTCTGTGTCCGACAGTGTGAATTTTTAATTTTCATGTTTTTCAGGGTTACTCAGCATATTCTAGGTCCTGCAGTGTGATTTTCTCATTTTCCACGTTTTATAAATTTTTTCGTAATTCTGGGTCCTACAGTGTGATTTTCTCATTTTCTACGTTTTTCATGTTTTTTCGCAATTCTGTGTCCTACAGTGTGATTATTCTCTATTTCCACCTTTTTCAGGTATTCTTGCCATATTCAGGGTCCTTCCGTGTAAGTTTTTAATTTTCTACTTTTTTCAGGGTTTCCTGTCATAATCTGGCTCCTTCAAAGCATATTTTTATTTTTCCTCGTTTTTCTGGGTTTCTCAGCATATTCTGGGTCCTACAGTGTATTTTTCTCATTTTTAAACATTTTCAGATTTTCTCACCATATTCGGGGTCCTACAGTGTGAATTTTTAATTTTAATCGTTTTTAAGTTTTTTTCATCATATTCTGGGTCCTACAGTTGATTTTGTCATTAACCACCTTTTTCATGTTTTCTCACCATATTCGTGGTCCTTCAGTGTGAGTTTTTAGTTTTTTAGTTTTTTCATGGTTTGTTGCCATATTCTGGGTCCTACAGCGTGTATGTTTAATTTTGCACATTTTTCAGGGATTCTCGGCATATTCTGGGTTCTACAGTGTGATTTTCTCATTTTCGACGTTTTTCAATTTTTTTTTCGCAATTCTGGGTCCTATAGTGTGATTTTCTCATTTTCCACCTTTTTCAGGTTTTCTCGACATATTCAGGGTCCTTCAGTGTGAGATTTAAATTTTTTACTTTTTTCAGTGTTTCTCGCCATATTCTGCATCCTACAGTGTGAATTTTAAATTTTTCACGTTTTTCAGGTTTTCTTGCCATGTTCTGTGTCCTACAGTATGAATTTTTAATTTTAAACCTTTTTAAGTTTTTTTCGTCATATTCTGGGTCCTTCAGTGTGATTTTCTCATTTTCCAACTTTTTCAGGTCTTCTCGGCATATTCTGAGTCCTACAGTGTGAATTTTCGATTTTCCACGTTTTTCAAGTTTTCTTGCCATATTCTGTTCCTAGAGTGTGAATTTTTAATTTTCCACTTTTTTCAGTGTTTCTCTCCCTATCCTGGGTTCTACTTTGTGAATATTTAATTTTCCATGTTTTTCAGGTTTGCTCGCCATATTCTGGGTCCTTCAGTGTGAGTTTCTAATTTTCCTCGTTTTTCAGGTTTTCTCGCCATATTCAAGGTCATACAGTGTGATTTTCTCATTTCCACGTTTTTCTTATTTTCTTGCCATATTCCAGGTTCTTCAGTGTGAATTTTTAATTTTCCACGTTTTTCAAGGTTTCTTGCCATATTCTGGTCCTTTAGAGTGAATTTTTAATTTTCAAGATTTTACAGTTTCTCAAAATATTCTGTGTCCTCCAGTGTGAATATTTAATTTTCTAGGTTTTACAGGTTTTCTTGCCATATTCTGGGTCCTTCAGTGTGAGATTTTAATTTTCCTCATTTTTCAGTTTTGCTCGCTATATCCGGGTCCTTGAGTGTGAATTTTTATTTTTCCACATTTTTCAGGTTTCTTCGTCATAATCTGGTTCTACAGTGTGATTTTTTCATTTCCATGTTTTTCAGGTTTTCTCGCCATATTTGGGGTCCTTCAGTGTGAGTTTTTTAATTTCTAGTTTTTAAGGTTTTCTTGCCATATTCTGGGTACTACAGTGTGAATTTTAAATTTTCCACGTTTTTTAAGTTATTTCGTCATATTCTGATTATTACAGTGTGATTTTCTCGTTTTTTTTTTCCTTTTTCAGTGTTTCTCGCCATATTCAGGGTCCTATAGTGTGAATATTTAATTTTCAATGTTTTTCAGGTTTTCTCAGCATATTCTGGCTCCTGCAGTGTTATTTTCTCGTTTTCAACCTTTTTCAGGTTTTCTCACAATTCTGGGTCCTACATGTGATTTTCTCATTTTCCACCTTTTTCAGGTTATCTCGCCATAATCTAGGTCCTACAGTGTGAGTTTTTAATTTTCCTCGTTTTTTCAGGTTTTCTCGCCATATTCTGATTCCTTCAGTGTGAATTTTTAATTTTCCACGTTTTCCAGGTTTTTTCATCATATTCTGGGTCCTACAGTGTGATATTCTCGTTTCCAAGTTTTTCAGGATTTCTTGCCATATTCCAGGTCCTGCAGTGTGAATTTTTAATTTTCCACGTTTTTCAGTATTTCTCCCCATATTTTGGGTAATACAGTGTGGATTTTTAATTTTCCTCGTTTTTCAGGTTTTCTCGCCAAATTCCGTGTCCTTCAGTGTGAATTTTTAATTTTCCACGATTTTCAGGGATTCTCAGCATATTCTGGGTCGTGCAGTGTGATTTTCTCATTTTCCACCTTTTTCATGTTTTCTAGCCATATCCTCGTCCATCAGTGTGAGTTTATAGTTATCTACTTTTTTCAGGGTTGCTGGCCGTATTCTGGGTAATACAGTTTGAATTTTTATTGTCCAATTTTTTTCAAGGTTTCTCGCCATAATGTGGGTCTGACAGTGTGAATTTTTAATTTTCACGTTTTTCACGGTTTCTTGGCATATTTTGGGTCCTGAAGAGTGATTTTCTCATTTTCCACGTTTTTAAAGTTTTTTCGTAATTCTGGGTCCTACAGTGTGATTTTCTCATTTTCCACCTTTTTCAGGTTTTCTCGCCATATTCCGGGTCCTTCAGTGTGAGTTTTTAATTTTCTAATTCTTTCAGGGTTTCTTGCCATATTCTGGGTCCTACAGCGTGTATTTTTAATTTTCCACGTTTTTCAGGGTTACTCGGCCTATTCTGGGTCCTACAGTGTGATTTTCTCATTTTTGACATTTTTCAAGTTTTTTGTTTTGCAATTCTGGTCCTACAGTGTGATTTTCTCATTTTCCACCTTTTTCAGGTTTTCTCGCCATATTCCGGGTCCATCAGTGTGAGTTTATAGTTATCTACTTTTTTCAGGGTTGATTGCCATATTCTGGGTAATACAGTGAGAATTTTCATTGTCCAATTTTTTCATGGTTTCTCGCCATAATCTGGTTCCCCCAGCGTATATTTTTAATTTTCCACGTTTTCAGGGTTTCTCGGCATATTCTGGGTCCTACAGTGTGATTTTCTCATTTTTGATATTTTTCAAGTTTTTTGTTTTGCAATTCTGGTCCTACAGTGTGATTTTCTCATTTTCCACCTTTTTCAGGTTTTCTCGCCATATTCCGGGTCCTTCAGTGTGAGTTTTTAATTTTCTAATTCTTTCAGGGTTTCTTGCCATATTCTGGGTCCTACAGCGTGTATTTTTAATTTTCCACGTTTTTCAGGGTTTCTCGGCATATTCTGGGTCCTAAAGTGTGATTTTCTCATTTTCGAAGTTTTTCAAGTTTTTTCGCAATTCTGGGTCCTACAGTCATTTATTCTCATTTTCCACCTTTTTCAGGTTTTCTCGCCATATTCGGGGTCTTTCAGTGTGAATTTTTAGTTTTTTACTTTTTTCAGGTTTTCTTGCCATATTCTGGGTCATTCAGTGTGAGTTTTTAATTTTACACGTTTTTCAGGTTTTTTCGTCATATTCTGGGTACTACAGTGTGATTTTTCTCATTTTCTCGTTTTTCAGGTTTTCTTGCCATATTCCAGGTCCTTCAGGGTGAATTTTTAATTTTCCATGTTTTTCAGTATTTCTCGCCATATTCTGGGTAATACAGTGTGAATTTTTAATTTTCCACTTTTTTCATGGTTTCTCGCCATATTCTGTGTCCGACAGTGTGAATTTTTAATTTTCATGTTTTTCAGGGTTACTCAGCATATTCTAGGTCCTGCAGTGTGATTTTCTCATTTTCCACGTTTTATAAATTTTTTCGTAATTCTGGGTCCTACAGTGTGATTTTCTCATTTTCTACGTTTTTCATGTTTTTTCGCAATTCTGTGTCCTACAGTGTTTTTATTCTCTATTTCCACCTTTTTCAGGTATTCTTGCCATATTCAGGGTCCTTCCGTGTAAGTTTTTAATTTTCTACTTTTTTCAGGGTTTCCTGTCATAATCTGGCTCCTTCAAAGCATATTTTTATTTTTCCTCGTTTTTCTGGGTTTCTCAGCATATTCTGGGTCCTACAGTGTATTTTTCTCATTTTTAAACATTTTCAGATTTTCTCACCATATTCGGGGTCCTACAGTGTGAATTTTTAATTTTAATCGTTTTTAAGTTTTTTTCATCATATTCTGGGTCCTACAGTTGATTTTGTCATTAACCACCTTTTTCATGTTTTCTCACCATATTCGTGGTCCTTCAGTGTGAGTTTTTAGTTTTTTAGTTTTTTCATGGTTTGTTGCCATATTCTGGGTCCTACAGCGTGTATGTTTAATTTTGCACATTTTTCAGGGTTTCTCGGCATATTCTGGGTTCTACAGTGTGATTTTCTCATTTTCGACGTTTTTCAATTTTTTTTCGCAATTCTGGGTCCTATAGTGTGATTTTCTCATTTTCCACCTTTTTCAGGTTTTCTCGACATATTCAGGGTCCTTCAGTGTGAGATTTAAATTTTTTACTTTTTTCAGTGTTTCTCGCCATATTCTGCATCCTACAGTGTGAATTTTAAATTTTTCACGTTTTTCAGGTTTTCTTGCCATGTTCTGTGTCCTACAGTATGAATTTTTAATTTTAAACCTTTTTAAGTTTTTTTCGTCATATTCTGGGTCCTTCAGTGTGATTTTCTCATTTTCCAACTTTTTCAGGTCTTCTCGGCATATTCTGAGTCCTACAGTGTGAATTTTCGATTTTCCACGTTTTTCAAGTTTTCTTGCCATATTCTGTTCCTAGAGTGTGAATTTTTAATTTTCCACTTTTTTCAGTGTTTCTCTCCCTATCCTGGGTTCTACTTTGTGAATATTTAATTTTCCATGTTTTTCAGGTTTGCTCGCCATATTCTGGGTCCTTCAGTGTGAGTTTCTAATTTTCCTCGTTTTTCAGGTTTTCTCGCCATATTCAAGGTCATACAGTGTGATTTTCTCATTTCCACGTTTTTCTTATTTTCTTGCCATATTCCAGGTTCTTCAGTGTGAATTTTTAATTTTCCACGTTTTTCAAGGTTTCTTGCCATATTCTGGTCCTTTAGAGTGAATTTTTAATTTTCAAGATTTTACAGTTTCTCAAAATATTCTGTGTCCTCCAGTGTGAATATTTAATTTTCTAGGTTTTACAGGTTTTCTTGCCATATTCTGGGTCCTTCAGTGTGAGATTTTAATTTTCCTCATTTTTCAGTTTTGCTCGCTATATCCGGGTCCTTGAGTGTGAATTTTTATTTTTCCACATTTTTCAGGTTTCTTCGTCATAATCTGGTTCTACAGTGTGATTTTTTCATTTCCATGTTTTTCAGGTTTTCTCGCCATATTTGGGGTCCTTCAGTGTGAGTTTTTTAATTTCTAGTTTTTAAGGTTTTCTTGCCATATTCTGGGTACTACAGTGTGAATTTTAAATTTTCCACGTTTTTTAAGTTATTTCGTCATATTCTGATTATTACAGTGTGATTTTCTCGTTTTTTTTTTCCTTTTTCAGTGTTTCTCGCCATATTCAGGGTCCTATAGTGTGAATATTTAATTTTCAATGTTTTTCAGGTTTTCTCAGCATATTCTGGCTCCTGCAGTGTTATTTTCTCGTTTTCAACCTTTTTCAGGTTTTCTCACAATTCTGGGTCCTACATGTGATTTTCTCATTTTCCACCTTTTTCAGGTTATCTCGCCATAATCTAGGTCCTACAGTGTGAGTTTTTAATTTTCCTCGTTTTTTCAGGTTTTCTCGCCATATTCTGATTCCTTCAGTGTGAATTTTTAATTTTCCACGTTTTCCAGGTTTTTTCATCATATTCTGGGTCCTACAGTGTGATATTCTCGTTTCCAAGTTTTTCAGGATTTCTTGCCATATTCCAGGTCCTGCAGTGTGAATTTTTAATTTTCCACGTTTTTCAGTATTTCTCCCCATATTTTGGGTAATACAGTGTGGATTTTTAATTTTCCTCGTTTTTCAGGTTTTCTCGCCAAATTCCGTGTCCTTCAGTGTGAATTTTTAATTTTCCACGATTTTCAGGGATTCTCAGCATATTCTGGGTCGTGCAGTGTGATTTTCTCATTTTCCACCTTTTTCATGTTTTCTAGCCATATCCTCGTCCATCAGTGTGAGTTTATAGTTATCTACTTTTTTCAGGGTTGCTGGCCGTATTCTGGGTAATACAGTTTGAATTTTTATTGTCCAATTTTTTTCAAGGTTTCTCGCCATAATGTGGGTCTGACAGTGTGAATTTTTAATTTTCACGTTTTTCACGGTTTCTTGGCATATTTTGGGTCCTGAAGAGTGATTTTCTCATTTTCCACGTTTTTAAAGTTTTTTCGTAATTCTGGGTCCTACAGTGTGATTTTCTCATTTTCCACCTTTTTCAGGTTTTCTCGCCATATTCCGGGTCCTTCAGTGTGAGTTTTTAATTTTCTAATTCTTTCAGGGTTTCTTGCCATATTCTGGGTCCTACAGCGTGTATTTTTAATTTTCCACGTTTTTCAGGGTTACTCGGCCTATTCTGGGTCCTACAGTGTGATTTTCTCATTTTTGACATTTTTCAAGTTTTTTGTTTTGCAATTCTGGTCCTACAGTGTGATTTTCTCATTTTCCACCTTTTTCAGGTTTTCTCGCCATATTCCGGGTCCATCAGTGTGAGTTTATAGTTATCTACTTTTTTCAGGGTTGATTGCCATATTCTGGGTAATACAGTGAGAATTTTCATTGTCCAATTTTTTCATGGTTTCTCGCCATAATCTGGTTCCCCCAGCGTATATTTTTAATTTTCCACGTTTTCAGGGTTTCTCGGCATATTCTGGGTCCTACAGTGTGATTTTCTCATTTTTGATATTTTTCAAGTTTTTTGTTTTGCAATTCTGGTCCTACAGTGTGATTTTCTCATTTTCCACCTTTTTCAGGTTTTCTCGCCATATTCCGGGTCCTTCAGTGTGAGTTTTTAATTTTCTAATTCTTTCAGGGTTTCTTGCCATATTCTGGGTCCTACAGCGTGTATTTTTAATTTTCCACGTTTTTCAGGGTTACTCGGCCTATTCTGGGTCCTACAGTGTGATTTTCTCATTTTTGACATTTTTCAAGTTTTTTGTTTCGCAATTCTGGATCCTACAGTGTGATTTTCTCATTTTCCACCTTTTTCAGGTTTTCTTGCCATTTTCGGGGTACTTCAGTGTGAGTTTTTAATATTCTACTTTTTACAGGGTTAATCGCCATATTCTGTGTCCTACAGTGTGATTTTTAAATTTTCCACGTTTCTCTGGGTTTCTCGCCATATTCTGGTCCTACAGTGTGAATTTTTAATTTTAAACGTTTTTAAGTTTTTTTTCGTCATGTTCTGTGTCCTACACTGTGAAATGCTCATTATCCAACTTTTTCAGGTTTTCTCAGCATATTCTGGGTCCTTCAGTGTGAATATTTAATTTTCCATGTTTTTCATGTTTTCTTGCCATATTCCGGGTCCTTCAGTTTGTGTTTTTAATTTTCCTCGTTTTTCAGGTTTTCTTGCCATATTCCCGGTCCTTCAGTGTGAATTTTTAATTTTCCTGGTTTTTCAGATTTTTTCGTCATATTCTTGGTCCTAGAGTGTGATTTTCTCATTTCCACGTTTTTCAGGATTTCTCCCCGTATTTGGGGTCCTTCAGTGTGAGTTTTTGATTTTCTACTTTTTCAGGGTTTCTCAATATATTCTGGTTCCTACAGCGTGTATTTTATTTTTCCACGTTTTTCAAGGGTTTCTCCGCATATTCTGGGTCCTACAGTGTGATTTTTTTTTTTATTTTCGACGGTTTTCAAGTTTTTTCGCAATTCTGGGTCCTACAGTGTGATTTTCTCATTTTCCACCTTTTTTCAGGTTTTCTCGCCATATTCGGGGTCCTTCAGTGTGAGTTTCTAATTTCCTAGTTTTTCAAGTTTTTCGTAATTCTAGGACCTACAGTGTGGTTTTCTCATTTTCCACCTTTTTCAGGTTTTTTTCGCCATATTTGGGGTCCTTCAGTGTGAGCTTTTAATTTTCTACATTTTTCAGGGTTTTTCGCCATATTCTGGGTCCTTCAGTGTGAATTTTTAATGTTCCTTGTTTTTCTGGTTTTCTTGCCATATTCCAGGTCCTTCAGTGTGAATTTTTACTTTTCCACGTTTTTTAGTATTTCTTGCCATATTCTGGGAAATACAGTGTGAATTTTTAATTTTCATGTATTCAGTGTTTCTAGGCATATTCTGGGTCCTCCACTGTGATTTTCTCATTTTAGACGTTTTTCAAGTTTTTTCGTTAATCACTGTGATTTCTCATTTTCCACCTTTCAGGGTTCCTCGCCATATTTTGGGTCCTTCAGTGTGAGTTTTTAATTTTCTAATTTTTTCAGGTTTTCTTGCCATATTCTGGGTCCTATTGTGTATATTTTTAATTTTCCACGTTTTTCAGGGTTTCGTGGCATATTCTTGGTTCTACACTGTGATTATCTCATTTTCCACCTTTTTCAGGTTTTCTCTCCATATTCGGCGTCCTTCAGTGGGAGTTTTTAATTTTCTACTTTTTTCAGGGTTTCTCGCCATATTCTGGGTCCTACAGTGTGATTTTCTCATTTGGGACTTTTTACAAATTTTTTCGCAATTCTGGGTCCTACAGTGTGATTATTATCATTTTTAAACTTTTTCAGGTTTTCTCGCCATATTCGGGATCCTTCAGTGTGAGGTTTTAATTTTCCTCGTTTTTCAGGTTTTCTCGACATATTCTGGGTCCTTCAGTGTGAATTTTTAATTTTCACGTTTTTCAGGGTTTCTCGACATATTCCGGGTCCTTCAGTGTGAATTTTTTATTTTCCACGTTTTTCAGGTTTTTTCGTTATATTCTGGGTCTTACAGTGTGATTTTCTCATTTCCATGTTTTTCAGGTTTTCTAGCCATATTCCACGTCCTTCAGTGTGAATTTTTAATTTTCCAGGTTTTTCAGTATTTCTTGCCATATTCTGGGTAATACAGTGTGATTTTCTCATTTTCCACTTTTTTCAGGTTTAATCGCAATATTGGGGGTCCTTCAGTGTGAGTTTTTAATTTTGTACTTTTTCAGGGTTTCTCGGCATATTCTGGGTCCTACAGTGTGATTTTCTCATTTTCGATATTTTTCATGTTTTTTCCCAATTCTGGGTCCTACAGTGTGATTATTCTCATTTTCCACCTTTCAGGTTTTCTCGCCATATTCGGGGTCTTTCAGTGTGAATTTTTAATTTTCTACTTTTTTCAGGTTATCTCGCCATATTCTGGGTCCTTCAGTGTGAGTTTTTATTTTTTCTGGTTTTGTTAGCCATATTCCGGGTCCTTCAGTGTGAATTTTTAATTTTCCATGTTTTTCAGGTGTTTTCATCATATTCTGGGTCCTACAGTGTGATTTTCTCATTTCCAAGTTTTTCAGGTTTTTTGTGCCATATTCCAGGTCCTTCAGTGTAAATTTTTAATTTTCCACATTTTTCAGTGTTTCTCCCCATATTCTGGGTAACACAGTGTGAATTTTTAATTTTCCACTTTTTTCATGGTTTCTCTTCATGTTCTAGGTCTGACCTTGTGAATTTTTACTTTTCACGTTTTCAGGGTTTTCTCGCATATTCTGGGTCTTACAGTATGTTTTTCTCATTTTCCCCCCTTTTCAAGTTATTTTCGCAATTTTGGGTCCTACAGTGGGGAATTTCTGTTTTTCCACTTTTTCAGGGTTTCTTGCCATATTCTATGTCCTTAAGTGGGAATTTTTATTTTTCCACTTTTTTCAGGGTTTTTCATCATATTCCAAGTCCTTCAGTGTGAGTTTTTAATTTTCCACGTTTTTCAGGGTTCTCAACATATTTTGGGTCCTACAGTGTGAATTTTTAATTTTCTACCTTTTTCAAGATTTCTCGCCATATTCTATGTCCTTCCCACGTTTTTCAGGTTTTCTGGCCATATTCCAGGTCTTTCTGAGTGAGTTGATAATTTTCCACATTTTTAAGGTTTTCTCCCTATATTCCAAATCCTTGAGTGTGAGTTATTAATTTTCCATGTTTTTCTGGTTTTGTCGCCATATTCCAGGTCTTTCAGTGTGAGTTTTTTAATTATCTACTTTTTACAGGGTTTCTTGCCTTATTCTGGGTCCTACAGCGTTTATATTTAATTTTGCATGTTTTTCGGGGTTTCTCGCCATATTCTGGGACCTACAGTGTGATTTTCTCATTTTTACAAGTTTTTTCAAGTTTTTTTCCAATTCTGGGTCCTACAGTGTGATTTTCTCATTTCCACGTTTTTTCAGGGTTTCTCAGCATTATCTGTGTTCTGCAGTGTGATTTTCTCATTTTCCACGTTTTTCACGTTTTTTTTTTTTTTTAATTCTGGGTGCTACAGTGTGATTTTCTCATTTTCCACCTTTATCAGGTTTTCTACCAAATTTGGAGTCCTTCAGTGTGAGTATGTAATTTTCCTACTTTTCTCAGGTTTTCTCGCCATATTCTGGGTTCTATAGCGTGTATTTTTAATTTTCCACGTTTTCAGGGTTTCTCCGCATATTCTCTGTCCTACAGTGTGATTTTCACATTTTCCACGTTTTTCAAGTTTTTTCATAATTCTGGGTCCTACAGTGTGATTTTCTCATTTTCCACCTTTTTCAGGTTTAATCGCCATATTTGGGGTCCCTTCAGTGTGAGGTTTTAATTTTCTTCTTTTTTCAGGGTTTCTCACCATATTCTGTGTCCTACAGCGTGTATTTTTAATTTTCCACGTTTTCAGGGTTTCTCGACATATTCTGGGTCCTACAGTGTGATTTTCTCATTTCCACGTTTTCAGGTTTTGTTGACATATTCCAGGTCTTCGGTGTGAATTTTTAATTTTTCCATGTTTTTCAGTATTTCCTCGCCATATTCTGTGCCGGAGAGTGTGAATTTTTAATTTTCACGTTTTTCAGGGTTTCTCGACATATTCTGGGTCCTACAGAGTTATTTTCTCATTTTCAACGTTTTTCAATTTTTTTTTCCAAATCTGGGTCCTACAGTGTGATTATTCTCATTTTCCACCATTTTCAGGTTTTTCCGTCATATTCTGGGTCCTACAGTGTGATTTTCTCATTTCCACGATTTCAGTATTTCTCGCCATATTCTGTGTCCAAGAGTGTGAATTTTTAATTTTTACGTTTTTCAGAGTTTCTCGCATATTCTGGGTCCTGCAGTGTGATTTTCTCATTTTCCAACTTTTTCAGGTTTTCTAGCCATATTTGGGGTCCTTCAGTGTGAATTTGTAATTTTCTACTTTTTTCAGGGTTTCTCGCCATATTCTGGGTCCTACAGCGTGTATTTTTAATTTTCCACGTTTTCAGGGTTTCTCGGCATATTCTTGGTCCTACAGTGTGATTTTCTCATTTTCCACGTTTTTCAAGTTTTTTCGCAATTCTGGGTCCTTCAGTGTGAATTTTTAATTTTCTACTTTTTTCAGGTTCTCTCGCCATATTTGGGGTCCCTAAGTGTGAGGATTTAATTTTCTAATTTTTCAGGGTTTCTCGACATATTCTGTGTCCTACATCGTGTATTTTCAATTTTCCACGTTTTTCAAGTTTTTTCTTCATATTCTGCGTCCTACAGTGTGATTTTCTCATTTTCCACCTTTTTCAGGTTTTTCTCGCCATATTCTGGTTCCTACAGTGTGTGTTTTGAATTTTCCTCGTTTTTCAGGTTTTCCTTCAGTGTGAATTTTTAATTTTCCACGTTTTTCAGTTTTTCTCGCCATATTATGGTTCCTACAGTGTGATTTTTAATTTTCCACATTTTTCATGGTTTCTGGGCATATTCTGGGTCCTGCAGTGTGATTTTCTCATTTTCCACCTTTTTCAGGTTTTCTTGCCATATTCGCGGTCCTTCAGTGTGAATATTCAATTTTCTAGTTTTTTCAGGTTTTCTCTCCATATTCTGGGTCCTTCATTGTGATTTTTAAATTTCCTTGTTTTTCAGGTTTTCTCACCATATTGTAGGTCCTTCTGTGTGAATTTTTAATTTTCCACGTTTTTCAGGTTTTTTTTCGTCATATTCTGGGTCCTACACTGAGATTTTTCTCATTTACACGTTTTTCAGGTTTCCCTGCCATATTCCTGGGACCTTCAGTGTGAATTTTTAATTATCCACGTTTTTCAGGGTTTCTTGGCATTATCTGTGTTCTGCAGTGTGATTTTCTCATTTCCACGTTTTTCAGGTTTCCTTGCCATATTCCGGGACCTTCAGTGTGAATTTTTAATTTTCCACGTGTTTCAGTATTTCTCGCCATATTCTGGGTAATACAGTGTGAACTTTTAATTTCAAATTTTTCATGGTTTCTCGCCATATCCTGTGTCCGACAGTGTGAATTTTTAATTTTCACGATTTTCAGGGTTTCTTGGCATATTCTGGGTCCTGCAGAGTGATTTTCTCTTTTTCCACGTTTTTCGAGTTTTTTTTCGTAATTCTGAGTCCTACAGTGGGGATTTCTCAGTTTTACAACTTTTTAAGGTTTTCTCGCCATATTTAGGGTCCTTCAGTGTGATTTTTTATCTTTCTAATTTTTCAGTGTTTCTCGCCATATTCTGTGTCCTTCAGTGTGAGTTTTTAATTATCTACTTTTTTCAGGGTTTCTTGCCATATTCTGGGTCCTACAGCGTGTATTTTTAATTTTCGATGTTTTTCAGGGTTTCTGGTCATATTCTGGGTCCTACAGTGTGATTTTCTCATTTTCCCCTTATTTCAAGTTTTTTCACAATTCTGTGTCCTAAGGTGTGATTTTCTCATTTTCCAACTTTTTCAGGTTTTATTTGGGGTCCTACAGTGTGAATTTTTAATTTTAATCGTTTTTAAGTTTTTTTCGTCATATACTGGGTCCTACAGGTGTGATTTTTCTCATTTTCAACCTTTTTCAGTTTTTCTCACCATATTCTGGGTCCTTCAGTGTGAGTTTTTAATTTTCTACTTTTTCAGGGTTTGTTGCCATATTCAGGGTCCTACCACGTGTATGTTTAATTTTGCACGTTTTTCAGGGTTTCTCTGCATATGCTGGTCCTACAGTATAATTTTCTCATTTTCGACGTTTTTCAAGTTTTTTTCGCAATTCTGGGTCCTACAGTGTGATTTTCTCATTTTCCACCTTTATCAGATTTTCTCGCCATATTTGGGGTCCTTCTGTGTGAGATTTTAATTTTTTGCTTTTTTCAGTGTTTCTCAACATATTCTGCATCCTACAGTATGAATTTAAATTTTTCACGTTTTCTGGGTTTTCCCGCCATATTCTGGGTCCTACAGTGTGATTTTTCTCATTTCCACGTTTCTCAGGTTTTCTTGCCATATTCTGGGTCCTTCAGTGTGAGTTTTTTAATTTTCCTCGTTTTTCAGGTTTTCTCTCCATATTCAAGGTCCTTCAGTGTGAATTTTTAATTTTCCCCGTTTTCCAGGGTTTCTTGGCATATTCTGGGTCCTACAGTGTGATTATTCTCATTTTCCACCTTTTTCAGGTTTTCTTGCCATATTCCAGGTCCTTCTATGTGAATTTTAATTTTCCACGTTTTTCAGTATTTCTCGGCATATTCTGGGTAATACAGTGTGAAATTTAATTTTCCACTTGTTTTTTTGGTTTCTCGCCATAATCTGGGTCCGACAGTTAGAATTTTTAAATTTTCATTTTTTTTCAGGGTTTCTCCGCATATTCTGTGTCCTGCAGTGTGATTTTCTCTTGTTTCCATGTTTTTCAAGTTTTTTCATAATTCTGGAGTCCTACAGTGTGATTTTCTCATTTTCACCTTTTCAGGTTTTCTCGCCATATTTGGGGTCCTTGCACTGTGACTTTTTAATTTTCTACTTTTTTCAGGGTTTCTTGCCATATTCTGGTCTGACAGTGTAAGTTTTTAATTTTCTACTTTTTTCAGGTTTTCTTGCCATATTCGGGGTTCTTCAGTGTGAATTTTTAATTTTTCTACCTCTTTTCAGTTTTTCTTACCATATTTGGGATCCTCCAGTGTGAGTTTTTAATTTTCTACTTTTTTCAGGGTTTCTCGCCATATTCTGGGTCCTACAGCGTGTATTAATAATTTTCCAAGTTTTTCAGTGTTTCTCGGCATATTCTTGATCCTACAGTGTGATTTCTCATTTTTGACTTTTTTCATGTTTTTTTCTCAATTCTTGATCGCTACAGTGTGATTATTCTCATTTTCCACCTTTTTCAGGTTTTTCTTGCCATATTCCAGGTCCTTCTATGTGAATTTAATTTTCCACGTTTTTCAGTATTTCTCGGCATATTCTGGGTAATACAGTGTGAAATTTTAATTTTCCCACTTGTTTTTTGGTTTCTCGCCATAATCTGGGTCCGACAGTTAGAATTTTTAATTTTCATGTTTTTCAGGGTTTTCTCCGCATATTCTGTGTCCTGCAGTGTGATTTTTCTCTTTTTCCACGTTTTTCAAGTTTTTTCATAATTCTGAGTCCTACAGTGTGATTTTCTCATTTTCCACCTTTTTCAGTTTTCTCGCCATATTTGGGGTCCTTCACTGTGACTTTTTAATTTTCTACTTTTTTCAGGGTTTCTTGCCATATTCTGGGTCTGACAGTGTAAGTTTTTAATTTTCTACTTTTTCAGGTTTTCTCGCCATATTCGGGGTTCTTCAGTGTGAATTTTTAATTTTCTACTCTTTTCAGGTTTTTCTTACCATATTTGGGATCCTCCAGTGTGAGTTTTTAATTTTCTACT
>NW_028227427.1:163263-237765 GCF_978045245.1 Mus caroli | reverse complement strand
TGCAAGTCCTACAAGTGTGTATTTCTTTTTTTTTTTTTTTTTTTTTTGACTTTTTCAGGACTTCTCACCATATTCCAGCTCCTACAGTGTCATTTTCTCATTTTTCGACATTTTCAGGGTTTCTTACCATATTCCAGGTCCTACAGTGTGTTTTTCTCATTTTAAGACTTTTTCTGTGTTTCTCTTCATATTCTGGGTCCTAGTGCATGATTTTCTCATTTTTCGACTTTTTCAGGGTTTCTTACCATATTCCAAGTCCTACAGTGTGATTTTCTCATTTTTCGACTTTTTCAGGGTTTCTCACCATATTGCAGGTCCTACAAGTATGAATTTCTTATTTTTGGACTTTTTCAGGGTTTCTCACCATATTCCAGCTCCTACAGTGTGTTTTTGTCATTTTTTGTCTTTTTCACGGTTTCTCATCTTATTCCAAGTCCTATATTGTGATTTTCTCATTTTTTGACTTTTTCAGGGTTTCTCACCATATTGCAGGTACTACAAGTTTGATTTTCTTATTTTTCAATCTTTCAGGGTTTCTCACCATATTCCAGGTCCTACTGTTTGATTTTCTCATTTTTTGACTTTTTCAGGGTTTCTCATCATATTCCAAGTCCTAAGTGTGATTTTCTCTTTTTTCGACTTTTTCAGAGTTTCTCACCATATTCCAGGTCCTACAGCGTGATTTTCTCATTTTTTGACTTTTTCGGATTGCTCACCATATTCCATCTTCTACATTGTGATTTTCTCATTTTTCAACTTTTTCAGGGTTTCTCATCTTATTCCAAGTCCTACAGTGAAATTTTCTCATTTTTTGATTTTTTCAGTGTGTCTCATCTTATTCCAAGTCCTACAGTGTGATTTTCTCATTTTTCGACTTTGTCAGGGTTTCTCACCATATTGCAGGTCCTACAAGTGTGAATTTCTTATTTTTGGACTTTTTCAGGGTTTCTCACCATATTCCAGCTCCTACAGTGTGTTTTTGTCATTTTTTGTCTTTTTCACGGTTTCTCATCTTATTCCAAGTCCTATATTGTGATTTTCTCAATTTTTGACTTTTTCAGGGTTTCTCAACATATTGCAGGTACTACAAGTTTGATTTTCTTATTTTTCGATCTTTCAGGGTTTCTCACCATATTCCAGGTCCTACTTTTTGATTTTCTCATTTTTAGACGTTTTCAGGGTTTCTCACCATATTCCAGGTACTATAGTGTGATTTTCTCATTTTTTGACTCTTTCAGGGTTTCTCATCATATTCCAAGTCCTAGAGTGTGATTTTCTCTTTTTTCGACTTTTTCAGAGTATCTCACCATATTCCAGGTCCTACAGTGTGATTTTCTCATTTTAAGACTTTTTCAGGGTTTCTCAACATATTCCAACTCCTTCAGTGTATTTTTCTCATTTTCGACTTTTTTAGGGTTTCTCATCTTATTCCAAGTCCTACAGTGTTATTTTCTCATTTTAAGACTTTTTCAGGGTTTCTGAACATATTCCAGGTCCTACAGTGTGATTTTCTCATTTTTTGACTTTTTCAGGGTTTCTCACCATATTGTAGGTTCTACAAGTGTGATTTTTTTATTTTTCAACTTTTTCAGGGTTTACTCACCATATTCCAGCTTCTACAGTGTATTTTTCTCATTTTTTGACTTTTTTCACGGTTTCTTATCATATTCTAAATCCTACAGTGTGATTTTCTAATTTTTGGAATTTTTCAGGGTTTCTCACCATATTGCAGGTACTACAAGTTTGATTTTCTTATTTTTCGACTGTTTCAGTGTTTCTCACCATATTGCAGGTCCAACTGTGTGATTTTCTCATTTTGAGACTTTTTCAATGTTTCTCACCATATTCCAGCTACTACAGTGTGATTTTCTCATTTTTGACTTTTTCAGGGTTTCTCATCATATTCCAAGTCCTAGAGTGTGATTTTTCCAATTTTTCGCCTTTTTCAGAGTTTCTCACCATATTCCAGGTTCCACAGTGTGATTTTCTCATTTTTTGACTTTTTCAGGATTGCTCACCATATTCCATCTTCTACATTGTGATTTTCTCATTTTTCAACTTTTTCAGGTTTCTCATCTTATTCCAAGTCCTACAGTGAAATTTTCTCATTTTTTGACTTTTTCAGGGTGTCTCATCTTATTCCAAGTCCTACAGTGTGATTTTCTCATTTTTCGACTTTTTCAGGGTTTCTCACCATATTGCAGGTCCTACACGTGTGAATTTCTTATTTTTCGACATTTTCAGAGTTTCTCACCATATTCCAGGTCCTACAGTGTGATTTTCTCATTTTTTGACTTTTTCAGGGTTTCTCACCATATTGTAGGTTCTACAAGTGTGATTTTTTTATTTTTCAACTTTTTCAGGGTTTACTCACCATATTCCAGCTTCTACAGTGTATTTTTCTCATTTTTTGACTTTTTTCACGGTTTCTTATCATATTCTAAATCCTACAGTGTGATTTTCTAATTTTTGGACTTTTTCAGGGTTTCTCACCATATTCCAGGTACTACAGTGTGATTTTCTCATTTTAAGACTTTTTCAGCGTCTCTCACCATATTGCATGTCCTACAAGTGTGTATATCTTATTTTTCTACTTTTTAACGGTTTCTCTCCATATTCCATCTCCTACCGTGTACTTTTGTCATTTTTTGTCTTTTTCACGGTTTCTCATTTTATTCCAAGTCCTACAGTGTGATTTTCTCATTTTTTGATTTTTTCAGGGTTTCTCACCATATTGCAGGTCCTACAATTGTGAATTTCTTATTTTTCGACATTTTCAGTGTTTCTCACCATATTCCAGGTCCTACAGTGTGATTTTCTCATTTTTCGACTTTTTCAGGGTTTCTCACAATATTCCTGGTACTACTGCGTGATTTTCTCATGTTTTCGACTTTTTCAGAGTTTCTCACCATATTCCAGGTCCTACTGTGTGATTTTCTCATTTTAATACTTTTTTAGTGTTTCTCACCATATTCCAGGTACTACAGTGTAATTTTCTCATTTTTTTACTTTTTCAGGGTTTCTAATCACATTCCAAGTCCTAGAGTGTGATTTTAGCTTTTTTCGAATTTTTCAGGGTTTCTCAACATATTCCAGGTCCTACAGTTTCTTATTCTCATTTTTCGTCTTTTTCAGGGTTTCTCACTAGCTTCCAGGTCCTATTGCGTGATTTTCTCATTTTCCGACTTCTTTCAGGGTTTCTCACCATATTCTGGGTCCTACTGCATGAATTTCTCATGTTTTGACTTTTTCAGGATTTCTCACCATATTCCAAGTCCTAGAGTGTGATATTCTCATTTTTTGACTTTTTCAGTGTTTCTCACCATATTCCAGGTCCTATAGTGTGATTTTCTCTTTTTTTAAAATTTTCGGGGTTTCTTACCTTATTCCAGGTTCTACATTGTCATTTTGTCATTTTTTGAATATTTCAGGTTTTCTCAACATATTCCAGGTCCTACACTGCCATTTTCTAATTTGCGACTTTTTCAGAGTTTCTCACCATATTCCATGTACTACAGTGTGATTTTTCTCATTTTTTGACTTTTTCAGCTTTTCTCACCATATTCCAAGTCCTACAGGGTGATTTTCTCATTTTTTGACTTTTTCAGAGTTTCTCACCATATTCCATGTACTACAGTGTGATTTTTCTCATTTTTTGACTTTTTCAGGGTTTCTCACCATATTCCAAGTCCTACAGTGTGATTTTCTCATTTTTGGACTTTTTCAGGTTTTCTCATCATATTCCAAGTCCTAGAGTGTGATATTCTCCTTTTTTGACTTTTTCATGTTTTCTCACCATATTCCAGGTCCTACAGTGTGATTTTTCTCTTTTTTTGACTTTTCAGGGTTTCTCACCATATTCCAGCTCCTACAGTGTGATTTTCTCATTTTTAGATTTTTTTCAGGTTTTCTCAACATATTCCAGGTCCTACAGTTTGTTATTCTCATTTTTCGTCTTTTTCAGGGTTTCTCACTAGCTTCCAGGTCCTATTGCGTGATTTTCTCATTTTCCGACTTCTTTCAGGGTTTCTCACCATATTCTGGGTCCTACTGCATGAATTTCTCATGTTTTGACTTTTTCAGGATTTCTCACCATATTCCAAGTCCTAGAGTGTGATATTCTCATTTTTTGACTTTTTCAGTGTTTCTCACCATATTCCAGGTCCTATAGTGTGATTTTCTCTTTTTTTAAAATTTTCGGGGTTTCTTACCTTATTCCAGGTTCTACATTGTCATTTTGTCATTTTTTGAATATTTCAGGTTTTCTCAACATATTCCAGGTCCTACACTGCCATTTTCTAATTTGCGACTTTTTCAGAGTTTCTCACCATATTCCATGTACTACAGTGTGATTTTTCTCATTTTTTGACTTTTTCAGCTTTTCTCACCATATTCCAAGTCCTACAGGGTGATTTTCTCATTTTTTGACTTTTTCAGAGTTTCTCACCATATTCCATGTACTACAGTGTGATTTTTCTCATTTTTTGACTTTTTCAGGGTTTCTCACCATATTCCAAGTCCTACAGGGTGATTTTCTCATTTTTTGACTTTTTCAGAGTTTCTCACCATATTCCATGTACTACAGTGTGATTTTTCTCATTTTTTGACTTTTTCAGGGTTTCTCACCATATTCCAAGTCCTACAGTGTGATTTTCTCATTTTTGGACTTTTTCAGGTTTTCTCATCATATTCCAAGTCCTAGAGTGTGATATTCTCCTTTTTTGACTTTTTCATATTTTCTCACCATATTCCAGGTCCTACAGTGTGATTTTTCTCTTTTTTTGACTTTTCAGGGTTTCTCACCATAATCCAGCTCCTACAGTGTGATTTTCTTATTTTTAGATTTTTTTCAGGTTTTCTCATCATATTCCAAGTCCTACAGTGTGATTTTCTCATTTTTTGACTTTTTCAGAATTTCTCACACTATTGCAGGTCCTACAGTATGATTTTCTCATTTTTCGACTTTTTCAGGTTTTCTCACCATATTGCAGGTACTACAAGTTTGTAATTTTTCGACTCTTTCAGGGTTTCTCACCATATTCCAAGTCCTACTGTGTGATTTTCTCATTTTTAGACTTTTTCAGTGTTTTCTCACAATATTCCAGGTACTACAGTGTGATTTTCTCATTTTTTGTCTTTTTCAGGTTTTCTCATCATATTCCAAATCCTACAGTGTGATTTTCTCTTTTTCCGACTTTTAAAGGGTTTCTAACCATATTCCATGTCCTAGTCTGTAATTGTCTCATTTTTCGACTTTTTCAGGGTTTCTCACCATATTGGAGGTCCTACTTGTGTGATTTTCTTATTCTTCGACTTTTTCAGGTTTTCTCACCACATTCCAACTCCTACAGTATATTTTTCTCATTTTTGACTTTTTCATGGTTTCTCATCATATTCCAAATCCTACAGTGTGATTTTTTCATTTTTCGACTTTTTCAGGGTTTCTCACAATATTGCAGGTACTTCAAGTTTGATTTTCTTATATTTCGACTCTTTCATGGTTTCTTTCCATATTTCAGGTCCTACTGTGTGATTTTCTCATTTTTTGAATTTTTCAGTGTTTCTCACCATATTCCAGGTCCTACAGTGTGTTTTTCTCATTTTTCGACTTTTTCAGGGTTTCTCATCATATTGGAGGTCCTACAATTGTGATTTTCTAATTTTTTAACCTTTTCAGGGTTTCTCTCCATATTCCAGCTCCTACAGTGTATTTTTCTCATTTTTTTTTACTTTTTCACGGTTTCTCATCATATTCGAAGTCCTACAATGTGATTTTCTCATTTTTCGACTTTTTCAGGGTTTCTCACCATATATCAGGTACTAAAAGTTTTATCTTATTTTTAGACTTTCTCAGTGTTTCTCACCATATTCCAGGTACTACAGTGTGATTTTTCTCATTTTTTGACTTTTTCAGGGTTTCTCACCATATTCCAGGTCCTACAGTGTGATTTTTCTCTTTTTTTGACTTTTCAGGTTTTCTCACCATATTCCAGCTCCTACAGTGTGATTTTCTCATTTTTAGATTTTTTTCAGGTTTTCTCATCATATTCCAAGTCCTACAGTGTGATTTTCTCATTTTTTGACTTTTTCAGAATTTCTCACCTATTGCAGGTCCTACAGTATGATTTTCTCATTTTTCAACTTTTTCAGGTTTTCTCACCATATTGCAGGTACTACAAGTTTGATTTTCTTATTTTTCGACTGTTTCAGGATTTCTCACCATATTCCAAGTCCTACTGTGTGATTTTCTCATTTTTAGACTTTTTCAGTGTTTTCTCACAACATTCCAGGTACTACAGTGTGATTTTCTCATTTTTTGACTTTTTCAGGTTTTCTCATCATATTCCAAATCCTACAGTGTGATTTTCTCTTTTTCCGACTTTTAAAGGGTTTCTTACCATATTCCATGTCCTAGTCTGTAATTGTCTCATTTTTCGACTTTTTCAGGGTTTCTCACCATATTGGAGGTCCTACTTGTGTGATTTTCTTATTCTTCGACTTTTTCAGGTTTTCTCACCACATTCCAACTCCTACAGTATATTTTTCTCATTTTTGACTTTTTCATGGTTACTCATCATATTCCAAATCCTACAGTGTGATTTTTTTCATTTTTCGACTTTTTCAGGGTTTCTCACCATATTGCAGGTACTTCAAGTTTGATTTTCTTATATTTCGACTGTTTCACGGTTTCTCTCCATATTTCAGGTCCTACTGTGTGATTTTCTCATTTTTTGAATTTTTCAGTGTTTCTCACCATATTCCAGGTCCTACAGTGTGTTTTTCTCATTTTTCGACTTTTTCAGGGTTTCTCACCATATTGGAGGTCCTACAATTGTGATTTTCTAATTTTTTAACCTTTTCAGGGTTTCTCTCCATATTCCAGTTCCTACAGTGTATTTTTCTTATTTTTTTACTTTTTCACGGTTTCTCATCATATTCGAAGTCCTACAGTGTGATTTTCTCATTTTTCGACTTTTTCAGGGTTTCTCACCATATTGCAGGTCCTACAAGTATGAATTTCTTATTTTTGGACTTTTTCAGGGTTTCTCACCATATTCCAGCTCCTACAGTGTGTTTTTGTCATTTTTTGTCTTTTTCACGGTTTCTCATCTTATTCCAAGTCCTATATTGTGATTTTCTCATTTTTTGACTTTTTCAGGGTTTCTCAACATATTGCAGGTACTACAAGTTTTATTTTCTTATTTTTCAATCTTTCAGGGTTTCTCACCATATTCCCGGTCCTACTGTTTGATTTTCTCATTTTTTGACTTTTTCAGGGTTTCTCATCATATTCCAAGTCCTAAGTGTGATTTTCTCTTTTTTCGACTTTTTCAGAGTTTCTCACCATATTCCAGGTCCTACAGCGTTATTTTCTCATTTTTTGACTTTTTCGGATTGCTCACCATATTCCATCTTCTACATTGTGATTTTCTCATTTTTCAACTTTTTCAGGGTTTCTCATCTTATTCCAAGTCCTACAGTGAAATTTTCTCATTTTTTGATTTTTTCAGTGTGTCTCATCTTATTCCAAGTACTACAGTGTGATTTTCTCATTTTTCGACTTTGTCAGGGTTTCTCACCATATTGCAGGTCCTACAAGTGTGAATTTCTTATTTTTGGACTTTTTCAGGGTTTCTCACCATATTCCAGCTCCTACGGTGTGTTTTTGTCATTTTTTGTCTTTTTCACGGTTTCTCATCTTATTCCAAGTCCTATATTGTGATTTTCTCAATTTTTGACTTTTTCAGGGTTTCTCAACATATTGCAGGTACTACAAGTTTGATTTTCTTATTTTTCGATCTTTCAGGGTTTCTCACCATATTCCAGGTCCTACTTTTTGATTTTCTCATTTTTAGACGTTTTCAGGGTTTCTCACCATATTCCAGGTACTATAGTGTGATTTTCTCATTTTTTGACTCTTTCAGGGTTTCTCATCATATTCCAAGTCCTAGAGTGTGATTTTCTCTTTTTTCGACTTTTTCAGAGTATCTCACCATATTCCAGGTCCTACAATGTGATTTTCTCATTTTAAGACTTTTTTTGGGTTTCTCAACATATTCCAACTCCTTCAGTGTTTTTTTCTCATTTTCGACATTTTTAGGGTTTCTCATCTTATTCCAGTTCCTACAGCGTGATTTTCTCATTTTTTGACTTTTTCGGATTGCTCACCATATTCCATCTTCTACATTGTGATTTTCTCATTTTTCAACTTTTCAGGGTTTCTCATCTTATTCCAAGTCCTGCAGTGAAATTTTCTCATTTTTTGACTTTTTCAGTGTGTCTCATCTTATTCCAAGTCCTACAGTGTGATTTTCTCATTTTTCGACTTTTTCAGGGTTTCTCACCATATTGCAGTTCCTACACCTGTGAATTTCTTATTTTTGGACTTTTTCAGGGTTTCTCACCATATTCCAGGTACTACAGTGTGATTTTCTCATTTAAGACTTTTTCAGCGTCTCTCACCATATTGCATGTCCTACAAGTGTGTATATCTTATTTTTCTACTTTTTAACGGTTTCTCTCCATATTCCATCTCCTACCGTGTACTTTTGTCATTTTTTGTCTTTTTCACGGTTTCTCATTTTATTCCAAGTCCTACAGTGTGATTTTCTCATTTTTTGACTTTTTCAGGGTTTCTCACCATATTGCAGGTCCTACAAGTGTGAATTTCTTATTTTTCGACATTTTCAGAGTTTCTCACCATATTCCAGGTCCTACAGTGTGATTTTCTAATTTTTCGACTTTTTCAGGGTTTCTCACAATATTCCTGGTACTACTGCGTGATTTTCTCATGTTTTCGACTTTTTCAGAGTTTCTCACCATATTCAAGGTCCTACTGTGTGATTTTCTCATTTTAATATTTTTTTAGTGTTTCTCACCATATTCCAGGTACTACAGTGTGATTTTCTCATTTTTTTACTTTTTCAGGGTTTCTCATCACATTCCAAGTCCTAGAGTGTGATTTTCTCTTTTTTCGACTTTTTCAGAGTATCTCACCATATTCCAGGTCCTACAATGTGTTTTTCTCATTTTCCGACTTCTTTCAGGGTTTCTCACCATATTCTGGGTCCTACTGCATGAATTTCTCATGTTTTGACTTTTTCAGGGTTTCTCAACATATTCCAAGTCCTAGAGTGTGATATTCTCTTTTTTTAAAATTTTCGGGGTTTCTAACCTTATTCCAGGTTCTACATTGTCATTTTGTCATTTTTTGAATATTTCAGGTTTTCTCAACATATTCCAGGTCCTACACTGGCATTTTCTAATTTGCGAATTTTTCAGAGTTTCTCACCATATTCCATGTACTACAGTGTGATTTTTCTCATTTTTTGACTTTTTCAGGGTTTCTCACCATATTCCAAGTCCTACAGTGTGATTTTCTCATTTGTGGACTTTTTCAGGTTTTCTCATCATATTCCACGTCCTAGAGTGTGATTTTCTCCTTTTTTGACTTTTTCATGTTTTCTCACCATATTCCAGGTCCTACAGTGTGATTTTTCTCTTTTTTTGACTTTTCAGGGTTTCTCACCATATTCCAGCTCCTACAGTGTGATTTTCTCATTTTTAGATTTTTTTCAGGTTTTCTCATCATATTCCAAGTCCTACAGTGTGATTTTCTCATTTTTTGACTTTTTCAGAATTTCTCACACTATTGCAGGTCCTACAGTATGATTTTCTCATTTTTCGACTTTTTCAGGTTTTCTCACCATATTGCAGGTACTACAAGTTTGTAATTTTTCGACTCTTTCAGGGTTTCTCACCATATTCCAAGTCCTACTGTGTGATTTTCTCATTTTTAGACTTTTTCAGTGTTTTCTCACAATATTCCAGGTACTACAGTGTGATTTTATCATTTTTTGTCTTTTTCAGGTTTTCTCATCATATTCCAAATCCTACAGTGTGATTTTCTCTTTTTCCGACTTTTAAAGGGTTTCTTACCATATTCCATGTCCTAGTCTGTAATTGTCTCATTTTTCGACTTTTTCAGGGTTTCTCATCATATTGGAGCTCCTACTTGTGTGATTTTCTTATTCTTCGACTTTTTCAGGTTTTCTCACCACATTCCAACTCCTACAGTATATTTTTTCTCATTTTTGACTTTTTCATGGTTTCTCATCATATTCCAAATCCTACAGTGTGATTTTTTCATTTTTCGACTTTTTCAGGGTTTCTCAACATATTGCAGGTACTTCAAGTTTGATTTTCTTATATTTTGACTCTTTCATGGTTTCTCTCCATGTTTAAGGTCCTACTGTGTGATTTTCTCATTTTTTGAATTTTTCAGTGTTTCTCACCATATTCCAGGTCCTACAGTGTGTTTTTCTCATTTTTCGACTTTTTCAGTGTTTCTCACCATATTGGAGGTCCTACAATTGTGATTTTCTAATTTTTTAACCTTTTCAGGGTTTCTCTCCATATTCCATCTCCTACAGTGTATTTTTCTCATTTTTTTTTTACTTTTTCACGGTTTCTCATCATATTCGAAGTCCTACAGTGTGATTTTCTCATTTTTCGACTTTTTCAGGGTTTCTCACCATATTTCAGGTACTAAAAGTTTTATCTTATTTTTAGACTTTTTCAGTGTTTCTCACCATATTCCAGGTACTACAGTGTGATTTTTCTCATTTTTTGACTTTTTTCAGGGTTTCTCACCATATTCCAGGTCCTACAGTGTGATTTTTCTCTTTTTTTGACTTTTCAGGGTTTCTCAACATATTCCAGCTCCTACAGTGTGATTTTCTCATTTTTAGATTTTTTCAGGTTTTCTCATCATATTCCAAGTCCTACAGTGTGATTTTCTCATTTTTTTACTTTTTCAGAAATTTCACCTATTGCAGGTCCTACAGTATGATTTTCTCATTTTTTCAACTTTTTCAGGTTTTCTCACCATATTGCAGGTACTACAAGTTTGATTTTCTTATTTTTCGACTGTTTCAGGATTTCTCACCATATTCCAAGTCCTACTGTGTGATTTTCTCATTTTTAGACTTTTTCAGTGTTTTCTCACAATATTCCAGGTACTAAAGTGTGATTTTCTCATTTTTTGACTTTTTCAGGTTTTCTCATCATATTCCAAATCCTACAGTGTGATTTTCTCTTTTTCCGACTTTTAAAGGGTTTCTTACCATATTCCATATCCTAGTCTGTAATTGTCTCATTTTTCGACTTTTTCAGGGTTTCTCACCATATTGGAGGTCCTACTTGTGTGATTTTCTTATTCTTCGACTTTTTCAGGTTTTCTCACCACATTCCAACTCCTACAGTATATTTTTCTCATTTTTGACTTTTTCATGGTTTCTCATCATATTCCAATTCCTACAGTGTGATTTTTTCATTTTTCAACTTTTTCAGGGTTTCTCACCATATTGCAGGTACTTCAAGTTTTATTTTCTTATATTTCGACTGTTTCACGGTTTCTCTCCATATTTCAAGTCCTACTGTGTGATTTTCTCATTTTTTGAATTTTTCAGTGTTTCTCACCATATTCCAGGTCCTACAGTGTGTTTTTCTCCTTTTTCGACTTTTTCAGGGTTTCTCACCATATTGGAGGTCCTACAATTGTGATTTTCTAATTTTTTAACCTTTTCAGGGTTTCTCTCCATATTCCAGTTCCTACAGTGTATTTTTCTTATTTTTTTACTTTTTCACGGTTTCTCATCATATTCGAAGTCCTACAGTGTGATTTTCTCATTTTTCGACTTTTTCATGGTTTCTCACCATATTTCAGGTACTACAAGTTTTATCTTATTTTTAGACTTTTTCAGTGTTTCTCACCATACTCCAGGTACTACAGTGTGATTTTCTCATTTTTTGACTTTTTCAGGGTTTCTCATCGTATTCCAAGTCCTAGAGTGTGATTTTCGCATTTTTCGAAATTTTCAGTGATTCTCAGCATATTCCAGTTCCTACAATTTGATTTTCTAATTTTTTGACTTTTTCAGGGTTTCTCACCATATTTCAGGTACTACAAGTTTTATCTTATTTTTAGACTTTTTCAGTGTTTCTCACCATATTCCATGTACTACAGTGTGATTTTCTCATTTTTCATCTTTTTCAGGGTTTCTCACCATATTCCAAGTCCTACAGTGTGATATTCTCATTTTTCGACTTTTTCAGTGTTTCTCACCATATTGCATGTACTACAAGTTTTATTTTCTTATTTTTGGACTGTTTCAGGGTTTCTCACCATATTCCAGGTCCTACAGTGTGATTTTCTCATTTTAATACTTTTTTAGTGTTTCTCACCATATACCAGGTACTACAGTGTGATTTTCTCATTTTTTGAATTTTTCAGGGTTTCTCATCATATTCCAAGTCCTACAGTGTGATTTTCTCATTTTAAGACTTTTTCAGGGTCTCTCACCATATTGCAAGTCCTACAAGTCCTACAAGTTTGTATTTCTTTTTTTTTTTTTTTTTTTTGGCTTTTTTCAGGACTTCTCACCATATTCCAGCTCCTACAGTGTCATTTTCTCATTTTTCGACATTTTCAGGGTTTCTTACCATATTCCAGGTCCTACAGTGTGATTTTCTCATTCTTCGACTTTTTCAGGGTTTCTCACCATATTGCAGGTCCTACAAGTGTGAATTTCTTATTTTTGGACTTTTTCAGGGTTTCTCACCATATTCTAGCTCCTACAGTGTGTTTTTGTCATTTTTTTGTCTTTTTCACAGATTCTCATCTTATTCCAAGTCCTATATTGTGATTTTCTCATTTTTTGACTTTTTCAGGGTTTCTCACCATATTACAGGAACTACAAGTTTGATTTTCTTATTTTTCGATATTTCAGGGTTTCTCACCATATTCCAGGTCCTACAGTGTGATTTTCTCATTTTAAGACTTTTTCAGGGTTTCTCAACATATTCCAACTCCTTCAGTGTATTTTTCTCATTTTTTGACTTTTTTAGGGTTTCTCATCTTATTCCAAGTCCTACAGTGTGATTTTCTCATTTTAAGACTTTTTCAGGGTTTCTCACCATATTGGAGGTCCTACAATTGTGATTTTCTAATTTTTTAACCTTTTCAGGCTTTCTCTCCATATTCCAGTTCCTACAGTGTATTTTTCTTATTTTTTTACTTTTTCACGGTTTCTCATCATATTCGAAGTCCTACAGTGTGATTTTCTCATTTTTCGACTTTTTCAGGGTTTCTCACCATATTTCAGGTACTACAAGTTTTATCTTATTTTTAGAGTTTTTCAGTGTTTCTCACCATACTCCAGGTACTACAGTGTGATTTTCTCATTTTTTGACGTTTTCAGGGTTTTTCATCGTATTCCAAGTCCTAGAGTGTGATTTTCGCATTTTTCGAAATTTTCAGTGATTCTCAGCATATTCCAGTTCCTACAATTTGATTTTCTAATTTTTTGACTTTTTCAGGGTTTCTCACCATATTTCAGGTACTACAAGTTTTATCTTATTTTTAGACTTTTTCAGTGTTTCTCACCATATTCCATGTACTACAGTGTGATATTCTCATTTTTCGACTTTTTCAGTGTTTCTCACCATATTGCATGTACTACAAGTTTTATTTTCTTATTTTTGGACTGTTTCAGGGTTTCTCACCACATTCCAGGTCCTACAGTGTGATTTTCTCATTTTAATACTTTTTTAGTGTTTCTCACCATATACCAGGTACTACAGTGTGATTTTCTCATTTTTTGAATTTTTCAGGGTTTCTCATCATATTCCAAGTCCTACAGTGTGATTTTCTCATTTTAAGACTTTTTCAGGGTCTCTCGCCATATTGCAAGTCCTACAAGTCCTACAAGTTTGTATTTCTTTTTCTTTTTTTTTTTTGGCTTTTTTCAGGACTTCTCACCATATTCCAGCTCCTACAGTGTCATTTTCTCATTTTTCGACATTTTCAGGGTTTCTTACCATATTCCAGGTCCTACAGTGTGATTTTCTCATTTTAAGACTTTTTCTGTGTTTCTCATCATATTCTGGGTCCTAGTCCATGATTTTCTCATTTTTCGACTTTTTCAGGGTTTCTCACCATATTCCAACTCCTACAGTGTGATTTTCTCATTCTTCGACTTTTTCAGGGTTTCTCACCATATTGCAGGTCCTACAAGTGTGAATTTCTTATTTTTGGACTTTTTCAGGGTTTCTCACCATATTCAAGCTCCTACAGTGTGTTTTTGTCATTTTTTTGTCTTTTTCACAGATTCTCATCTTATTCCAAGTCCTATATTCTGATTTTCTCATTTTTTGACTTTTTCAGGGTTTCTCACCATATTACAGGAACTACAAGTTTGATTTTCTTATTTTTCGATATTTCAGGGTTTCTCACCATATTCCAGGTCCTACAGTGTGATTTTCTCATTTTAAGACTTTTTCAGGGTTTCTCAACATATTCCAACTCCTTCAGTGTATTTTCTCATTTTTTGACTTTTTTAGGGTTTCTCATCTTATTCCAAGTCCTACAGTGTGATTTTCTCATTTTAAGACTTTTTCAGGGTTTCTCAACATATTGGAGGTTCTACAAGTGTGATTTTCTTATTTTTGACTTTTTCAGGGTTTACTCACCATATTCCAGCTTCTACAGTGTATTTTTCTCATTTTTTGACTTTTTCAGTGTTTCTCATCATATTCTAAATCTTACAGTGTGATTTTCTCATTTTTGGAATTTTTCAGGGTTTCTCACCATATTGCAGGGACTACAAGTTTGATTTTCTTATTTTTCGACTGTTTCAGTGTTTCTCACCATATTGCAGGTCCAACTGTGTGATTTTCTCATTTTGAGACTTTTTCAATGTTTCTCACCATATTCCAGCTACTACAGTCTGATTTTCTCATTTTTGACTTTTTCAGGGTTTCTCATCATATTCCAAGTCCTAGAGTGTGATTTTTCCAATTTTTCGCCTTTTCAGAGTTTCTCACCATATTCCAGGTTCCACAGTGTGATTTTCTCATTTTTTGACTTTTTCAGGATTGCTCACCATATTCCATCTTCTACTTTGTGATTTTCTCATTTTTCAACTTTTTCAGGGTTTCTCATCTTATTCCAAGTCCTACAGTGAAATTTTCTCATTTTTTGAATTTTTCAGGGTGTCTCATCTTATTCCAAGTCCTACAGTGTGATTTTCTCATTTTTCAACTTTTTCAGGGTTTCTCACCATATTGCAGGTCCTACACGTGTGAATTTCTTATTTTTGGACTTTTTCAGGGTTTCTCACCATATTCCAGGTACTACAGTGTGATTTTCTCATTTAAGACTTTTTCAGGGTCTCTCACCATATTGCATGTCCTACAAGTGTGTATATCTTATTTTTCTACTTTTTAACGGCTTCTCTCCATATTCCATCTCCTACCGTGTACTTTTGTCATTTTTTGTCTTTTCACGGTTTCTCATTTTATTCCAAGTCCTACAGTGTGATTTTCTCATTTTTTGACTTTTTCAGGGTTTCTCAACATATTGCAGGTCCTACAAGTGTGAATTTCTTATTTTTCGACATTTTCAGAGTTTCTCACCATATCCCAGGTCCTACAGTGTGATTTTCTCATTTTAAGACTTTTTCAGTGTTTCTCACCATATTCCAGGTACTACTGCGTGATTTTCTCATTTTTCGACTTTTTCAGGGTTTCTCACCATATTCCAGTCCTACTGTGTGATTTTCTCATTTTAATACTTTTTTACCATATTCCAGGTACTACAGTGTGATTTTCTCATTTTTTTACTTTTTCAGGATTTCTCATCACATTCCAAGTCCTAGAGTGTGATTTTTGCTTTTTTCGAATTTTTCAGGGTTTCTCAACATATTCCAGGTCCTACAGTTTGTTATTCTCACTTTTCGTCTTTTTCAGGGTTTCTCACTAGCTTCCAAGTCCTACTGCCTGATTTTCTCATTTTCCGACTTCTTTCAGGGTTTCTCAACATATTCCAGGTCCTACAGTTTGTTATTCTCACTTTTCGTCTTTTTCAGGGTTTCTCACTAGCTTCCAAGTCCTACTGCCTGATTTTCTCATTTTCAGACTTCTTTCAGGGTTTCTCACCATATTCCAAGTCCTAGAGTGTGATATTCTCATTTTTTTACTTTTTCACTGTTTCTCATCATATTCCAGGTCCTACAGTGCGATTTTCTCTTTTTTTAAAATTTTCGGGGTTTCTTACTTATTCCAGGTTCTACATTGTCATTTTCTCATTTTTTGAATATTTCAGGTTTTCTCAACATATTCCAGGTCCTACACTGTCATTTTCTAATTTGCGACTTTTTCAGAGTTTCTCACAATATTCCATGTACTACAGTTGATTTTTCTCATTTTTTTGACTTTTTCAGGGTTTCTCACCATATTCCAAGTCCTACTGTGTGATTTTCTCATTTTTAGACTTTTTCAGTGTTTTCTCACAATATTCCAGGTACTACAGTGTGATTTTCTCATTTTTTGACTTTTTCAGGTTTTCTCATCATATTCCAAATCCTACAGTGTGATTTTCTCTTTTTCTGACTTTTAAAGGGTTTCTTACCATATTCCATGTCCTAGTCTGTAATTGTCTCATTTTTCGACTTTTTCAGGGTTTCTCACCATATTGGAGCTCCTACTTGTGTGATTTTCTTATTCTTCGACTTTTTCAGGTTTTCTCACCACATTCCAACTCCTACAGTATATTTTTCTCATTTTTGACTTTTTCATGGTTTCTCATCATATTCCAAATCCTACAGTGTGATTTTTTCATTTTTCGACTTTTTCAGGGTTTCTCACCATATTGCAGGTACTTCAAGTTTGATTTTCTTATATTTCGACTGTTTCACGGTTTCTCTCCATATTTCAGGTCCTACTGTGTGATATTCTTATTTTTGAATTTTTCAGTGTTTCTCACCAAATTCCAGGTCCTACTGTGTGTTTTTCTCATTTTTCGACTTTTTCAGGGTTTCTCACCATATTGGAGGTCCTACAATTGTGATTTTCTAATTTTTTAACCTTTTCAGGGTTTCTCTCCATATTCCAGTTCCTATAGTGTATTTTTCTTATTTTTTTACTTTTTCACGGTTTCTCATCATATTCGAAGTCCTACAGTGTGATTTTCTCATTTTTCGACTTTTTCATGGTTTCTCACCATATTTCAGGTACTACAAGTTTTATCTTATTTTTAGACTTTTTCAGTGTTTCTCACCATATTCCATGTACTACAGTGTGATTTTCTCATTTTTCGTCTTTTTCAGGGTTTCTCACCATATTCCAAGTCCTACACTGTGATATTCTCATTTTTCGACTTTTTCAGTGTTTCTCACCATATTGCATGTACTACAAGTTTTATTTTCTTATTTTTGGACTGTTTCAGGGTTTCTCACCATATTCCAGGTCCTACAGTGTGATTTTCTCATTTTAATACTTTTTTAGTGTTTCTCACCATATACCAGGTACTACAGTGTGATTTCTCATTTTTGAATTTTTCAGGGTTTCTCATCATATTCCAAGTCCTACAGTGTGATTTTCTCATTTTAAGACTTTTTCAGGGTCTCTCACCATATTGCAAGTCCTACAAGTCCTACAAGTTTGTATTTCTTTTTTTTTTTTTTTTTTTTTTGGCTTTTTTCAGGACTTCTCAACATATTCCAGCTCCTACAGTGTCATTTTCTCATTTTTCGACATTTTCAGGGTTTCTTACCATATTCCAGGTCCTACAGTGTGATTTTCTCATTTTAAGACTTTTTCTGTGTTTCTCATCATATTCTGGGTCCTAGTCCATGATTTTCTCATTTTTCGACTTTTTCAGGGTTTCTCACCATATTCCAACTCCTACAGTGTGATTTTCTCATTCTTCGACTTTTTCAGGGTTTCTCACCATATTGCAGGTCCTACAAGTGTGAATTTCTTATTTTTGGACTTTTTCAGGGTTTCTCACCATATTCAAGCTCCTACAGTGTGTTTTTGTCATTTTTTTGTCTTTTTCACAGATTCTCATCTTATTCCAAGTCCTATATTCTGATTTTCTCATTTTTTGACTTTTTCAGGGTTTCTCACTATATTACAGGAACTACAAGTTTGATTTTCTTATTTTTCGATATTTCAGGGTTTCTCACCATATTCCAGGTCCTACAGTGTGATTTTCTCATTTTAAGACTTTTTCAGGGTTTCTCAACATATTCCAACTCCTTCAGTGTATTTTTCTCATTTTTGACTTTTTTAGGGTTTCTCATCTTATTCCAAGTCCTACAGTGTGATTTTCTCATTTTAAGACTTTTTCAGGGTTTCTCAACATATTGGAGGTTCTACAAGTGTGATTTTCTTATTTTTCGACTTTTTCAGGGTTTACTCACCATATTCCAGCTTCTACAGTGTATTTTTTCTCATTTTTTGACTTTTTCAGTGTTTCTCATCATATTCTAAATCTTACAGTGTGATTTTCTCATTTTTGGAATTTTTCAGGGTTTCTCACCATATTGCAGGGACTACAAGTTTGATTTTCTTATTTTTCGACTGTTTCAGTGTTTCTCACCATATTGCAGGTCCAACTGTGTGATTTTCTCATTTGAGACTTTTTCAATGTTTCTCACCATATTCCAGCTACTACAGTCTGATTTTCTCATTTTTGACTTTTTCAGGGTTTCTCATCATATTCCAAGTCCTAGAGTGTGATTTTTCCAATTTTTCGCCTTTTTCAGAGTTTCTCACCATATTCCAGGTTCCACAGTGTGATTTTCTCATTTTTTGACTTTTTCAGGATTGCTCACCATATTCCATCTTCTACATTGTGATTTTCTCATTTTTCAACTTTTTCAGGGTTTCTCATCTTATTCCAAGTCCTACAGTGAAATTTTCTCATTTTTTGACTTTTTCAGGGTGTCTCATCTTATTCCAAGTCCTACAGTGTGATTTTCTCATTTTTCAACTTTTTCAGGGTTTCTCACCATATTGCAGGTCCTACACGTGTGAATTTCTTATTTTTGGACTTTTTCAGGGTTTCTCACCATATTCCAGGTACTACAGTGTGATTTTCTCATTTTAAGACTTTTTCAGCGTCTCTCACCATATTGCATGTCCTACAAGTGTGTATATCTTATTTTTCTACTTTTTAACGGCTTCTCTCCATATTCCATCTCCTACCGTGTACTTTTGTCATTTTTTGTCTTTTTCACGGTTTCTCATTTTATTCCAAGTCCTACAGTGTGATTTTCTCATTTTTTGACTTTTTCAGGGTTTCTCACCATATTGCAGGTCCTACAAGTGTGAATATCTTATTTTTCGACATTTTCAGAGTTTCTCACCATATTCCAGGTCCTACAGTGTGATTTTCTCATTTAAGACTTTTTCAGTGTTTCTCACCATATTCCAGGTACTACTGCGTGATTTTCTCATTTTTCGACTTTTTCAGGGTTTCTCACCATATTCCAGGCTACTGCGTGATTTTCTCATGTTTTCGACTTTTTCAGAGTTTCTCACCATATTCCAGGTCCTACTGTGTGATTTTCTCATTTTAATACTTTTTTACCATATTCCAGGTACTACAGTGTGATTTTCTCATTTTTTTACTTTTTCAGGATTTCTCATCACATTCCAAGTCCTAGAGTGTGATTTTTGCTTTTTTCGAATTTTTCAGGGTTTCTCAACATATTCCAGGTCCTACAGTTTGTTATTCTCACTTTTCGTCTTTTTCAGGGTTTCTCACTAGCTTCCAAGTCCTACTGCCTGATTTTCTCATTTTCCGACTTCTTTCAGGGTTTCTCACCATATTCTGGGTCCTACTGCATGAATTTCTCATGTTTTGACTTTTTCAGGGTTTCTCACCATATTCCAAGTCCTAGAGTGTGATATTCTCATTTTTTGACTTTTTCACTGTTTCTCACCATATTCCAGGTCCTACAGTGCGATTTTCTCTTTTTTTAAAATTTTCGGGGTTTCTTACTTATTCCAGGTTCTACATTGTCATTTTCTCATTTTTTGAATATTTCAGGTTTTCTCAACATATTCCAGGTCCTACACTGTCATTTTCTAATTTGCGACTTTTTCAGAGTTTCTCACCATATTCCATGTATTACAGTGTGATTTTTCTCATTTTTTGACTTTTTCAGGGTTTCTCACCATATTCCAAGTCCTACAGGGTGATTTTCTCATTTTTTGACTTTTTCAGAGTTTCTCACCATATTCGAAGTCCTACAGTGTGATTTTCTCATTTTTGGACTTTTTCAGGTTTTCTCATCATATTCCAAGTCCTAGAGTGTGATTTTCTCCTTTTTGAATTTTTCATGTTTTCTCACCATATTCCAGGTCCTACAGTGTGATTTTTCTCTTTTTTTGACTTTTCAGGGTTTCTCACCATATTCCAGCTCCTACAGTGTGATTTTCTCATTTTTAGATTTTTTCAGGTTTTCTCATCATATTCCAAGTCCTACAGTGTGATTTTCTCATTTTTTGACTTTTTCAGAATTTCTCACCCTATTGCAGGTCCTACAGTATGATTTTCTCATTTGTCGACTTTTTCAGGTTTTCTCACCATATTGCAGGTACTACAAGTTTGATTTTCTTATTTTTCGACTGTTTCAGGGTTTCTCACCATATTCCAAGTCCTACTGTGTGATTTTCTCATTTTTAGACTTTTTCAGTGTTTTCTCACAATATTCCAGGTACTACAGTGTGATTTTCTCATTTTTTGACTTTTTCAGGTTTTCTCATCATATTCCAAATCCTACAGTGTGATTTTCTCTTTTTCCGACTTTTAAAGGGTTTCTTACCATATTCCATGTCCTACTCTGTAATTTTCTCATTTTTCGACTTTTTCAGGGTTTCTCACCATATTGGAGGTCCTACTTGTGTGATTTTCTTATTCTTCGACTTTTTCAGTTTTTCTCACCACATTCCAACTCCAACAGTATATTTTTCTCATTTTTGACTTTTTCATGGTTTCTCATCATATTCCAAATCCTACAGTGTGATTTTTTCATTTTTCGACTTTTTCAGGGTTTCTCACCATATTGCAGGTACTTCAAGTTTGATTTTCTTATATTTCGACTGTTTCACGGTTTCTCACCATATTTAGGTCCTACTGTGTGATTTTCTCATTTTTTGAATTTTTCAGTGTTTCTCACCATATTCCAGGTCCTACAGTGTGGTTTTCTCATTTTTCAACTTTTCCAGGGTTTCTCACCATATTGGAGGTCCTACAATTGTGATATTCTAATTTTTTAACCTTTTCAGGGTTTCTCTCCATATTCCAGCTCCTACAGTGTATTTTTCTCATTTTTTTACTTTTTCACGGTTTCTCATCATATTCGAAGTCCTACAGTGTGATTTTCTCATTTTTCGACTTTTTTAGGGTTCCTCACCATATTTCAGGTACTACAGGTTTTATCTTATTTTTAGACTTTTTCAGTGTTTCTCACCATATTCCAGGTACTACAGTGTGATTTTCTCATTTTTTGACTTTTTCAGGGTTTCTCATTGTATTCCAAGTCCTAGAGTGTGATTTTCGCATTTTTCGAATTTTTCAGGGATTCTCAGCATATTCCAGTTCCTACAATTTGATTTTCTAATTTTTTGACTTTTTCAGGGTTTCTCATCATATTTCAGGTACTACAAGTTTTATCTTATTTTTAGACTTTTTCAGTGTTTCTCACCATATTCTAGGTACTACAGTGTGATTTTCTCATTTTTCGACTTTTTCAGGGTTTCTCACCATATTCCAAGTCCTACAGTGTGATTTTCTCATTTTTAGACTTTTTCTGGGTTTCTCATCATATTCCAAGTCCTAGAGTGTGATATTCTCATTTTTCGACTTTTTCAGTGTTTCTCACCATATTGCATGTACTACAAGTTTTATTTTTTTATTTTTGAACTGTTTCAGGGTTTCTCACCATATTCCAGGTCCTACTGTGTTATTTTCTCATTTTAATACTTTTTTAGTGTTTCTCACCATATACCAGGTACTACAGTTTGATTTTCTAATTTTTCGACTTTTTCAGGGTTTCTCACCATATCCCAAGTCCTACAGTGTGATTTTCTCATTTTAAGACTTTTTCAGGGTCTCTCACCATATTGCAAGTCCTACAAGTGTGTATTTCTTTTTATTTTTTTTGACTTTTTCATGACTTCTCACCATATTCCAGCTCCTACAGTGTCATTTTCTCATTTTTTGACATTTTCAGGGTTTCTTACCATATTCCAGGTCCTACAGTGTGATTTTCTCATTTTAAGACTTTTTCTGTGTTTCTCATCATATTCTGGATCCTAGTGCATGATTTTCTCATTTTTCGACTTTTTGAGGGTTTCTCACCATATTCCAAGTCCTACAGTGTGATTTTCTCATTTTTTGAATTTTTCAGGGTTTCTCATCATATTCCAAATCCTAGAGTGTGATATTCTCATTTTTCGACTTTTTCAGTGTTTGTCACCATATTGCATGTACTACAAGTTTGATTTTCTTATATTTCGACTGTTTCAGGGTTTCTCACCTCATTCCAGGTCCTACTGGGTGATTTTCTCATTTTAATACTTTTTTAGTGTTTCTCACCATATTCCAGGTACTACAGTGTGATTTTTTCATTTTTTGACTTTTTCACGGTTTCTCATCATATTCCAAGTCCTAGAGTGTGATTTTTGCCTTTTTCTTATTTTTCAGGGTTTCTCAACATATTCAAGGTCCTACAGTCTGATTTTCTCATTTTTCGACTTTTTCAGGGTTTCTCACCAGCTTCCAGGTCCTACTGCGTGATTTTCTCATTTTTCGACTTTTTTCAGGATTTCTCACCATATTCTGGGTCCTACTACATGATTTTCTCATTTTTCGATGTTTCAGGGTTTCTCACCATATTCCAGTCCTAGAGTGTGATTTTCTCATTTTTTAACTTTTTCAGGGTTTCTTACGGTATTCCAGGTTCTACATTGTCATTTTCTCATTTTTCGAATATTTCAGGTATTCTCAACATATTCCAGGCCCTACACTGTCATTTTATAATTTGCGACTTTTTCAGAGTTTCTACCCATATTCCATGTACTACAGTGTGATTTTTCTCATTTTTTGACCTTTTCAGGGTTTCTCACCATATTTAGGTCCTACTGTGTGATTTTCTCATTTTTTGAATTTTTCAGTGTTTCTCACCATATTCCAGGTCCTACAGTGTTTTTTTCTCATTTTTCAACTTTTTCAGGGTTTCTCACCATATTGGAGGTCCTACAATTGTGATATTCTAATTTTTTAACCTTTTCAGGGTTTCTCACCATATTCCAGGTCCTAAGGTGTGATTTTCTCATTTTAAGACTTTTTGAGTATTTTTCACCATATTCCAAGTACTACAGTGTGATTTTCTATTTTAAGACTTTTTCAGTGTTTCTCACCAAATCCCAGGTCCTACTGCGTGATTTTCTCATTTTTCGACTTTTTCAGGGTTTCTCACCATATTCCAAGTCCTACAGTGTGATTTTCTCATTTTTCGACTTTTTCAGGTTTTCTCACCATATTCTAAGTCCTACAGTGTGATTTTCTCATTTTTTGACTTTTTCAGGGTTTCTCAACATATTCCAAGTCCTAGAGTGTGATTTTTGCTTTTTTCGAATTTTTCAGGGTTTCTCACCATATTCCAGATCCTACAGATTGATTTTCTCATTTTTTGACTTTTTCAGGGTTTCTCATCATATTCCAAGTCCTACAGTGTGATTTTCTCATTTTTTGACTTTTTCAGTTTTTCTCATCTTATTCCAAGTCCTAGAGTGTGATTTTTCTAATTTTTCGAATTTTTCAGAGTTTCTCACCATATGCCAGTTTCTACAGTGTTATTTTTCTAATTATCGACTTTTTCAGTGTTGCTCACCATATTCCATCTTCTACTGCATGATTTTCTCATTTTTCGACATTTTCAGGGTTTCTCACCATATTCCAAGTCCTAGAGTGTGATATTCTCATTTAAGACTTTTTCAGTGTTTCTCACCATATTCCAGGTACTCCTGCATGCTTTTCTCATTTTTCGACTTTTTCAGGGTTTCTCACCATATTCCAAATCCTACAGTGTGATTTTTCATTTTTTGACTTTTTCAGGGTTACTCATCTTATTCCAAGCCACACCCATCTTTAAATTTTTAGAAGAAAATGTGAGGCTGTGTTTATATACATCATATGCAGATCGTAAGAGGGATTTAGATTCTCCAGAATCTGACACCCTCTTCTGGAGTGTCTAAAGATAGCTACAGTTTACTTATATCTAATAAATAAATAAATAAATAAATAAATAAATAAATAAATAAATAAATATATAAATAAACATTTTTTTAAAAAGGATAAGAAAGAAAGAAAGACCAGGCAGGCCTGCCATCCTTATCTCTGTCTGTCTGTATGTCTGTCTGTCTGTCTGATACCCTGGAACTGGAGAAGGGTCACCATATAGTTGCTGGTAGTTGATCCCAGATTCTCTAGAAGAGGAGACAATGCTGTTAATTGTTTTGTTTTGTTTTTCACTGTTTTTTTTATTACATATTTTTCTCAATTACATTTCCAATGCTATCTCAAAAGTCCCCCATACCTCCCCCCACTTCCCTACCCTCCCATTCTTCTCAGTGGCCCCACACATCTTTAAATTTTTTGAAGTATACGTGAGTCTGTGTTTATGTACATAATATGCAGGCCAAAAGAGGGATTTAGATTCTCCAGAATCTGACACCGTCTTCTGGAGTGTCTGAAGACAGCTAGAGTGTACTTATATCTAATAAATACATAAATAAAAAAATAAGCAAACATTTTTTCAAAAGGATAAGAAAGAAAGAAAGACCAGGCAAGCCTGCCATCCTTATCTCTGTCTGTCTGTCTGACAGTCTGTCTGATCCCCTGGAACTGGAGGTGGGCCACTATATAGTTGCTGATAGTTGATACCAGGTTCTCTGGAAGTGGAGACAGTGATGGTAATTGTTGAGCCCTTTCAGTGGTCCCACCAATCTTTAAATTTTTAGAAGTATATGTGAGGCTGTGTTTATGTACATCATATGCAAACCATAAGAGGGATTTAGATTCTCCAGAATCTGAAACCCTCTTCTGGAGTGTCTGAAGGCAGCTACAGTGTACTTATATCTAATAAATACATAAATAAATAAATAAATAAATAAATAAATAAATAAATAAATAAACATTTTTTTTAAAGGATAAGAAATAAAGAAAGACCAGGCAGGCCTGGCATCCTTATCTCTGTCTGTCTGTCTGTCTGTCTTTCTGATCCACTGGAACTGGAGATGTGCCACAATATAGTTGCTGGTAGTTGATCCCAGGTTCTCTGGAAGAGGAGACAATGCTGTTAATTGTTGAGCCCTTTCAGTGGCCCCACACATCTTTAAATTTTTGGAAGTAAATGTGAGTCTGTGTTTATGTACATCATATGCACACCATAAGAGGGATTTAGATTATCCAGAATCTGACACCCTCTCCTGGAGTGTCTGAAGACCGCTAAAGTGTACTTATATTTTAATAAATACATAAATAAATAAATAAACATTTTTAAAAAGGATGAGAAAGAAAAAAAACCAGGCAGGCCTGCCACCCTTGTCTGTCTGTCTGTCTGTCTTTCTGTCTGATACCTTAGAACTGGAGATGAGCCACCATATAGTTGCTGGTAGTTGATCCCAGGTTGTCTGGAAGAGGAGATAATGCTGTTAATTGTTGAGCCCTTTCAGTGACCCCATACATCTTTAAATTTTTGAAGTATATGTGAGGCTGTGTTTATGTACATCATATACAGACCATAAGAGGGATTTAGATTCTCCAGAATCTGACACCATCTTCTGGAGTGTCTGAAGACAGACACAGTGTACTTATATCTAATAAATAAATAAGTAAATAAATAAATAAATAAATAAATAAATAAATATATAAATAAACATTTTTTAAAAAGGATAAGAAAGAAAGAAAGACCAGGGAGGCCTGCCTTCCTTATCTCTGTCTCTCTGTCTGTCTGTCTGTCTATGTCTGATACCCTGGAACTGGAGATGGGCCACCATATAGGTGCTGGAAGTTGAACCCAGGTTCTCTGGAAGAGGAGACAATGCGGTTAATTGTTGAGCCCTTTCAGTGGCTCCACCCATCTGTAAATTTTTAGAAGTATATGTGAGGCTGTGTTTATGTACATCATATGCAGACCATAAGAGGGATTTAGATTCTCCAGAATCTGACACCCTCTTCTGGAGTGTCTGAAGATAGCTACAGTGTACTTTTATCTAATAAATACATAAATAAGTAAATAAACATTTCTTAAAAAGGATAAGAAAGAAAGACCAGGCAGGCCTGCCATCGTTATCTCTATATGTCTGTCTGTCTGTCTCTCTGTCTGATCCTCTGGAACTGGAGATGGGCCACCATATAGTTGCTGGTAGTTGATCCCAGGTTCTCTGGAAGAGGAGACAATGCTGTTAATGGTTGAGCCCATACAGTGGCCCCACACATCTTTAATTTTTGGAAGTAAATGTGAGTCTGTGTTTATGTACATCATATTCAGACCATAAGAGGGATTTAGATTCTCCAGAATCTGACACCTTCTTCCTGATGTCTGAAGACAGCTACAGTGTACTTATATCTAATAAATACATAAATAAATAAATAAACATTTCTTAAAAAGGATAAGAAAGAAAGAAAGACGAAGCAGGCCTGCCATCCTTATCTCTATCTGTCTGTATGTCTGTCTCTCTGTCTGATCCCCTGGAACAGGAGATGGGCCACCATATAGATGCTGGTAGTTGATCTCAGGTTCTCTGGAAGTGGAGATAATGCTGTTAATTTTTGAGCCGTTCAGTGGCAACACCCATCTTTAATTTTTAGAAGTAAATGTGAGGCTGTGTTTATGTACATCATATGCAGACAATAAGAGGGATTTAGATTCTCCATAATCTGACACTCTCTTCTGGAGTGTCTGAAGACAGCTACAGTGTACTTATATCTAATAAATACATAAATAAATAAATAAATAAATAAATAAATAAATAAGCATTATTAAAAAGGATAAGAAAAAAAGAAAGACCAGGAAGGCCTGCCATCCTTATCTCTGTCTGTCTGTCTGTCTGTCTGATACCCTGGAACTGGAGTGGGCCACCATATAGTTGCTGGTAGTTGATCCCAGATTCTCTGCAAGAGGAGACAAGGCTGTAAATTTTTGAGCCCTTTCAGTGGCACCACCCATCTTTAAATTTTTAGAAGTATTTGTGAGGCTGTGTTTATGTACATCATATGCAGACCATAAGAGGGATTTACATTCTCCAGAATCTGATCCCTCTTCGGAGTGTCTGAAGACAGCTACAGTGTACTTATATCTAATAAATACATAAATAAATAAATAAACATGTTTTAAAAAGGATAAGAAAGAAAGAAAAACCAGGCAGGCCTGCCATCCTTGTCTGTTTGTCTGTCTGTCTGTCTGATCCCCTGAAACTGGAGATGGGCCACCATATTTTTGCTGGTACTTGATCCCAGGTTCTCTGGAAGAGGAGACAATGCTGTTAATTGTTGAGCCCTTACAGTGGCCCCACCCATCTTTAAATTTTTAGAAGTATATGTGAGGCTGTGTTTATGTACATCATATGCAGACCATAAGAGGGATTTAGATTCTCCAGAATCTGACACACTCTTCTGGAGTGTCTGAAGACAGCTACAATGTACTTATATCTAATAAATACATAAATAAAGAAATAAACATGTTTTAAAAAGGATAAGTAAGAAAGAAAGACCAGGCAGGCCTGCCATCCTTATCTCTGTCTGTCTGTCTGTCTGTCTGATCCCTGGGAACTGGAGATGGGCTACCTTATAGTTGCTGGTAGTTGATCCCAGGTTCTCTGGAAGAGGAGACAATGCTGTTAATTGTTGAGCCCTTTCAGTGGACCCACCCATCTTTAAATTTTTAGAAGTATATGTGAGGCTGTGTTTTTGTACATCATATGCAGACCATAAGAGGGATTTAGATTCTCCAGAAACTGACACACTCTTCTGGAGTGTCTGAAGACAGCTACAGTGTACTTATATCTAATAAATACATACATACATACATAAATAAATAAATAAATAAATAAACATTTTTTAAAAGGGATAAGGAAGAAAGAAAAACCAGGCAGGCCTTCCATCCTTGTCTGTCTTTCTCTCTGTCTGTCTGTCTTGCCTAGCCCCTTGCGTATCCTAGCCTAGCCCCTTGCCTTGCATAGCCTAGCCCAGCCCTGCCTTGCCTAGCCCTGCCTATCCCTGTCTTTAACCAGGCTGGCCTCGAAGTCAGAAACTGACTGCTTCTGCCTCCAGAGTGCTCTCATTAAGAGCTCAAGCCACCACTGACTGTTGGGTTTTCTAAGTCTTACATAGGTATGGTCTGTTTCTCAGCTGTGAAACCCTAATTAACACATGTAGTCTGTCCTAGGTCAGCCATAGCTACAGACTGAGGCCTTTTCTAAAACAAAACAAAAGAAAACAAAAAATAGAAATAATAAAATAAATAAATTAGGCAACCACATGATAACTTTTCTTTCTTTCAATGATACTCAGAGCTTGAAGCAGTTCACCCATGAGACCTCAGCTCCGGACATTGAGGCTGTTTCCCTAACAAGTATTATGGCTGAACCTGAGGGGTTCTACTGCTGATTTGTGTCCCCCTCTTTAAAAAAATAGTTGTTTTCAAAGGCTGCAGGTTCTTAGCCCTGTTCCTTGTTACAGTTGAGTCACAGCCCTGAAAGTTCAGTGGTAGTTAAAGGCACTGAGAAGGGCTTCCTCTAGACATCAAAGACCAAGTCTTTGTTATTAAAAAGTTAATCTGGATTGCCCCAACCCCTGGCATCCTTAGAATTCCTAGAAAGGAAGGCAGGGACCTGGGCAGAAGGGTGCAAGTCTACTGCTGTTTGTAAGTGGTAACAGAAAGCTTTCTCTTTTTGGTACCCTACCCCAAGTTACACTGTCACTTCTTTTTCCTAGTTGTTGTTTTGTCGGTTTATTCTCAACATAGACCCTTTTCCTTCCTAACCTTGGCTGTCCTGAACCTTACTGTCCTTGAACTCAGTGATTTGCCTGTCTTGCTGGGATGAAACTGTGAGCTACCATCCAGAAGGAAGCACCCTGCTGAGGTTAGATTGGGGTCTCTTCCATTTTCCTCTATGAACATGCATATGGCAGGCCTGTTCTTTCTTTTTTACTTTTCCTTTTCTTTTTAAAGATTTATATATTTATTATATTTAAGTATGCTGTAGCTATCTTCAGACAGTCCAGAAGAGGGTGTCAGATTCTGAAGAATCTAAATCATTCCTATTGTCTGCATATGATGTATATAAACACAGCCTCACATATACTCAAAAAAAAAAAAAAAGAAAGATGTGGCTACAGAGAGGGCTCAACAATTAAGAGCATTGTCTCCTCTTCCAGAGAACCTGGGCTCAATTACCAGTATTATATATGGTGGCCCATCTCCAGTTCCAGGGGATCTAATACTCTGTTCTGGAGTCTGTGGGCACAGCATACACATGCAAAACATTCTTACACAATCATTGAGAGAGGAGAGAGAGGGGTTGAGAGAGAGGGGAGGTAATCATACCTCCTGACGAGTTTGAAGACCTGAGCTTCATCACTCACACAAATAAATAAATGCAAAATATTTTTAAAAAATAAACTCTGCCATTGCCCTTTAAAAATTCCTAGAAAACAAGTTTTATAAGCAACAGTTATATTTACTATATCTAAAGTACAGTCATGAGCATATTCTGTAAATAGAAAAAGGCCTGTTAGTCTTAGAAATGGAAAAGACAAACCAAGGAAGGTTTGCAATTACATAATGAGGCAGCTCAGCCCAGCTCTTAGGTTGGAAATAAGACTGGAGAATAGGATACACCTGAAGACAGCCAGCCATTGCTTTTTGTTTTGGAGGCTGAAAGGATACACCTGAAGACAGCCAATGCTGTGTGATGGTGATCTGGTATTTTTTTTTTAATTTTTAAAAACTTTAACACTTTTTATAAAACCTTTTTCTTTCTTTCTTTCTTTCTTTCTTTCTTTCTTTCTTTCTTTCTTTCTTTCTTTCTTTCTTTCTTCCTTTCTTTCTTTCTGTCTTTCTTTCTTTCCCTAGCCTACCCTAGCCTACCCTAGCCTACCCTAGCCTACCCTAGCCTACCCTAGCCTACCCTAGCCTACCCTAGCCTACCCTAGCCTACCCTAGCCTACCCTAACCTTCCCTAGCCTACCCTAGCCTACCCTAGCCTTGCCTAGCCTACCCTAGCCTTCCCTAGCCTTCCCTAGCCTTCCCTAGCCTTCCCTAGCCCTGCCTAACCCTGTCTTTCACCAGGGTGGCCTCGAACTCAGAAACTGACTGCCTATGCCTACAGAGTGCTCTCATTAAGAGCTTGAGCCACCACTGAAGGTATGCAGACCATAAGAGGGATTTAGATTTTCCTGAATTTGACACCCTCTTCTTGAGTGTCTGAAGACAGCTACTGTGTACTTATATCTAATAAATACATAAATAAATAATTAAATAAACATTTTTTAAAAGGATAAGAAAGACAGAAAAGGCAGGCCTGCCCTCCTTAGCTCTGTCTGCCTGTCTGTCTGTCTGATCCCTGAGAAATGGAGATGGGACACCATATAGTTGCTGGTAGTTGATCCCAGGTTCTCTGGAAGAGGAGACAATGCTGTTAATTGTTGAGCTTTTTCAGTGGCCCCACCCTTCTTTAAATTTTTGAAGTATATGTGAGGCTCTCTTTAGGTACACCATGTGCAGACCATAAGAGGGATTTAGATTCTCCAGAATCTGACACCCTCTTCTGGAGTGTCTGAAAACAGCTACAGTGTACTTATATCGAATAAATAAATAAATAAATAAATAAATAAATAAATAAATAAATAAATAAACAAACATTTTTTAAAAAGGATAAGAAAGAAAGAAGACCTGGCAGGCCTGACATCCTTATCTCTGTCTGTTTGTCTGTCTGTCTGTCTGAACCTCTGGAACTGCATATGGGCCACCATATATTTGCTGTTAGTTTTTCCCAGGTTCTCTGGAAGAGGAGACAATGCTGTTAATTGTTGAGCCCTTTCAGTGGCCCCACCCATCTTTAAATGTTTAGAAGTATTTGTGAGGCTGTGATTATGTACATCATATGCAGACCATAAGAGGGATTTAGATTCTCCAGAATCTGACACCCTTTTCTGGACTGTCTGAAGACAGCTACAGTGTACTTATATCAAATAAATACATAAATAAATAAATAAATAAATAAATAAATAAATAAATAAACATTTTTTAAAGAGGATAAGTAAGAAAGAAAGACCTGGCAAGCCTGCCATCCTTATCTCTGTCTGTCTGTCTGTCTGTCTGATCCCCTGGAACTGCAGATGGTCCACCATATAGTTGCTGGTAGTTGATCCCAGGTTCTCTGGAAGAGTAGACAATGATGTTAATGGTTGAGCCCTTTCAGTGGTCCCACCCATTTTAATTTTTTATAATTATATGTGAGGCTGTGTTTATGTACATCATATGCAGACCATAAGAGGGATTTAGATTCTCCAGAATCTGACACCCTCTTCTGGAGTGTCTGAATACAGCTACAGTGTACTTATATCTAATAAATACATAAATACATAAATAAATAAATAAATAAACATTTTTAAAACAGGATAAGAAAGAAAGAAAGACCAGGCAGGCCTGCCATCCTTATCTCTGTCTGTCTGTCTGTCTGTCTGTCTGACAGTCTGTCTGATCCCCTGGAACTGGAGGTGGGCCACTATATAGTTGCTGATAGTTGATCCCAGGTTCTCTGCGGTGGAGACAGTCATGGTAATTTTTGAGCCCTCTCAGTGGCCCCACACATCTTTAAATTTTTAGAAGTATACGTGAGTCTGTGTTTATGTACATCATATGCAGGCCATAAGAGGGAATTAGATTCTCCAGACTCTGACACCCTCTTCTGGAGTGTCTGAAGACAGCTACAGTGTACTTATATCTAATAAATACATACATACATACATAAATAAATAAATAAGTAAACATTTTTTCAAAAGGATAAGAAAGAAAGAAAGACCAGGCAGGCCTGCCATCCATATCTCTGTCTGTCTGTCTGTCTGTCTGTCTGTCTGTCTGATCCCCTGGAACTGTAGATGGGCCACCATATAGTTGCTGGTAGTTGAGCCGAGGTTCTCTGGAAGAGGAGACAATGCTGTTCATTGTTGAGCCCTTTCAATGGCCCCACCCATCTTTAAATATTTAGAACTGTATGTTAGGCTGTGTTTATGTACTTCATATGCAGACCATAAGAGGGATTTAGATTCTCCAGAATCTGACACCCTTTTCTGGACTGTCTGAAGACAGCTACAGTGTACTTATATCTAATAAATAAATAAATAAATAAATAAATAAATAAATAAATAAATAAATAAACATTTTTTAAACAGGATAAGTAAGAAAGAAAGACATGGCAGGCCTGCCATCCTTATCTCTGTCTGTCTGTCTGTCTGTCTGATCCACTGGAACTGCAGATGGGCCACCATATAGTTGCTGATAGTTGATCCCAGGTTCTCTGGAAGAGGAGACAATGATGTTAATTGTTGAGCCCTTTCAGTGGTCCCACCCATCTTTAAATTTTTAGAATTATATGTGAGGCTGTGTTTATGTACATCATATGCAGACCATAAGAAGGATTTAGATTCTCCAGTATCTGACACCCTCTTCTGGAGTGTCTGCAGACAGCTACAGTGTACTTATATCTAATAAATAAATAAATAAATAAATAAATAAATAAATAAATAAATAAATAAATATTTTTTGAAAGAATAAGAAAAAAAGAAAGACCAGGCAAACCTGCCATCCATATCTCTGTTTGTCTGTCTGTCTGTCTGTCTGTCTGATCCCAGGGAACTGGAGATGAGCCACCATATAGTTGCTGGTCGTTGATCCCAGGTTCTCTGGAAGAGGACATAATGCTTTTAATTGTTGAGCCCTTTCAGTGGCCCCACCCTTCATTAAATTTTTAGAAGTATATCTGAGGCTATGTTTATGTACATCATATGCAGACCAGAAGATGGTTTTAATTTCTTCAGAATCTGACACACTCTACTGGAGTGTCTGAAGACAGCTACAGTGTACTTATATCTAATAAATACATAAATAAATTAATTAATAAATAAATAAACATTTTTTAAAAAGGATAAGAAAGAAAGAAAAATCAGGCAGTCCTGCCATCCTTATCTCTCTCTCTCTGTCTGTCTGTCTGTCTGATCCTCTGGAACTGGATATGGACCACCATATATTTGCTGGTAGTTTTTCCCAGGTTCTCTGGAAGAGGAGACAATGCTGTGAATTGTTGAGCCCTTTCAGTGGCCCCAACCATCTTTAAATTTTTAGAGGTAAATGTGAGGCTGTATTTATGTACATCATATGCAGACCCTAAGAGTGATTTAAATTCTTCAGAATCTGACACCCTCTTCTGGAGTGTCTGAAGACAGCTATAGTGTACTTATATCTAATAAATACATAAATAAATAAATAAATAAATAAATAAATAAATAAATAAACATTTTTTAATCAGGATAAGTAAGAAAGAAAGACCAGGCAGGCCTGCCTTCCTTATCTCTGTCTGTCTGTCTGTCTGATCCCCTGGAACTGCAGATGGGCCACCATATAGTTGCTGGTAGTTGATCCCAGGTTCTCTGGAAGAGGAGACAATGCTGTTAATTGTTGAGCCCATTCAGTGGCCCCACCCATCTTTAAATTTTTAGAAGTATACTTGAGTCTGTGTTTATGTACATCATATGCAGAACATAAGAAGTATTAGTTTCTCCAGAATCTGACACCCTCTTCTGGAATGTCTGAAGAAAGCTACAGTGTACTTATATCTAATAAATAAATAAATAAATAAATAAATTAATTAATTAATTAATAAGTAAACATTTTTTCAATTGGATAAGAAACAAAGAAAGACCAGGCAGGCCTGCCATCCTCATCTCTGTCTGTCTGTCTGTCTATCTATATGATCCTTTGGAACTGAAGATAGGCCACCATATAGTTGTTGGTAGTTGATCCCAGGTTCTCTGGAAGAGGAGTCAGTGCTGTTAATTGTGAGCCCTTTCAGTGGCCCCACCCATCTTTAAATTTTTAGGAGTATATGTGAGGCTGTGTTTATGTACATCATATGCAGACCATAAGAGGGATTTAGAATCTCCAGAATCTGACACCCTCTCTGGAGTGTCTGAAGACAGCTACAGTGTACTTATATCTAATAAATACATAAATAAATAAATAAATAAATAAATAAATAAATAAATAAATAAACATTTTTTAAAAAGATAAGAAAGAAAGAAAGACCTGGCAGGCCTGCCATCCTTATCTCTGTCTGTCTGTCTGTCTGTCTGTCTGTCTGTCTTTTCCTCTGGTACTGGAAATGGGCCAGCATATAGTTGCTGGTAGTTGATCCCAGGTTCTCTGAAAGAGGAGACAATGCTGTTAATTGTTTACCGCTTTCAGTGGCGCCACTCATCTTTAAATTTTTGAAGTAATTGTGAGGCTGTGTTTATGTACATTATATTCAGACCATAAGAGAGATTTAGATTCTCCAGAAGCTGACACCCTCTTCTGGAGTGTCTGAAGACACTACAGTGTACTTATATATAATAAATACATGAATAAATAAATAAGTAAACATTTTTTAAAAAGGATAAGAAAGAAAGAAAGACCAGGCAGGCCTGCCATCCTTATCTCTGTCTGTGTGTCTCTCTGTCTGTCTGTCTGATCCCCTGGAACTGGAGATGGGCCACCATATAGTTGCTGGTAGTTGATCCCAGGTTCTCTGGAAGAGGAGACAACGCTCTTAATTGTTGAGCCCTTTCAGTGGCCCCACCCATCTTTAAATTTTTAGAAGTAAACTTGAGTCTGTGTTTATGTATATCATATGCAGACCATAAGAGGTATTTAGATTCTCCAGAATCTGACACCCTCTTCTGGAGTGTCTGAAGACAGCTACAGTGTACTTATATCTAATAAATAAATAAATAAATAAATAAATAAATAAATAAGTAAACATTTTTTCAAAAGGATAAAAAAGAAAGAAAGACCAGGCAGGCCTGCCATCCTTATATCTGACTGTCTGTCTGTCTCTCTGATCCCCTGGAACTGGAGATGGGCCACCATATAGTTGCTGGTAGTTAATCAGAGGTTCTCTGGAAGAGGAGACAATGCTGTTAATTGTTGAGCCCTTTCAATGGCCCCACCCATCTTTAAATTTTTAGAAGTGTATGTGAGGCTGTGTTTATGTACATCATATGCAGACCATAAGAGGGATTTAGATGCTCCATAAACTGACACACTCTTCTGGAGTGTCTGAAGATAGCTACAGTGTACTTATATCTAATAAATACATGAATAAATAAATAAATAAACATTTTTTAAAAAGGATAAGAAAGAAAGAAAGACCAGGCAAGCCTGCCGTCCTTATCTCTTTCTGTCTGTCTTTCTCTCTATATGATCCTTTGGAACTGGAGATAGGCCACCATATAGTTGCTGGTAGTTGATCCCAGGTTCTCCGGAAGAGGAGACAATGCTGTTAATTGTTGAGCCCTTTCAGTGGCCCCACCCATCTTTAAATTTTTAGAAGTATATGTGAGGCTGTGTTTATGTACATCATATGCAGACCATAAGAGGGATTTAGATACTCCAGAATCTGACACCCTCTTCTGAAGTGTGTGAAGACAGCTACATTGTACTTATATCTAATAAATACATGAATAAATAAATAAATAAATAAATAAATACATACATAAACATTTTTTAAAAGGATAAGAAAGAAAGTAAGACCAGGCAGGCCTGCCATCCTTATCTCTGTCTGTCTGTCTGTCTGTCTGACAGTCTGTCTGATCCCCTGGACGTGGAGGTGGGCCACTATATACTTGCTGATAGTTGATCCCAGGTTCTCTGGAAGTGGAGACAGTGATGGTAATTGTTGAGCCCTTTCAGTGGTCCCACCCATCTTTAAATTTTTAGAAGTATATGTGAGGCTGTGTTTATGTACATCATATGCAGACCATAAGAGGGATTTAGATTCTCCAGAATCTGACACCCTCTCTTGGAGTGTCTGAAGACGGCTACAGTGTACTTATATCTAATAAATAAATAAATAAATAAATAAATAAATAAATAAATAAATAAACAAACATTTTTTTAAAGGATAAGAAATAAAGAAAGACCAGGCAGACCTGCCATCCTTATCTCTGTCTCTCTGTCTGTCTGTCTGTCTGATCCACTGGACTGGAGATGGGCCACCATATAGGTGCTGGTAGTTTATCCCAGGTTCTCTGTAAGAGGAGACAATGTTGTTAATTGTTGAGCTTTTAGAGTGGCCCCAACCTTCTTTAAATTTTTAGAAGTATATGTGAGGCTGTGTTTATGTACATCATATGCAGACCATAAGAGGGATTCAGATTCTCCAGATTCTAACACCCTCTACTGGAGAGTCTGAAGACAGCTACAGTGTACCTATATCTAATAAATAAATAAATAAATATATATATATAAATAAATAAATAAATAAATAAATAAATAAATAAATAAACATTTTTTTAAAAGGATAAGAAAGAAAGAAAGACCAGGCAGGCCTGCCTTCCTTATCTCTGTTTGTCTGTCTGTCTGTCTGTCGTTCTGATCCCATGGAACTGGGGATGGGCCACCATATAGTTGCTGGTAGTTAATCAGAGGTTCTCTGGAAGAGGAGACAATGCTGTTAATTGTTGAGCCCTTTCAATGGCCCACCCATCTTTAAATTTTTAGAAGTGTATGTGAGGCTGTGTTTATGTACATCATATGCAGACCATAAGAGGGATTTAGATGCTCCATAAACTGACACACTCTTCTGGAGTGTCTGAAGATAGCTACAGTGTACTTATATCTAATAAATACATGAATAAATAAATAAATAAACATTTTTTAAAAAGGATAAGAAAGAAAGAAAGACCAGGCAAGCCTGCCGTCCTTATCTCTTTCTGTCTGTCTTTCTCTCTATATGATCCTTTGGAACTGGAGATAGGCCACCATATAGTTGCTGGTAGTTGATCCCAGGTTCTCCGGAAGAGGAGACAATGCTGTTAATTGTTGAGCCCTTTCAGTGGCCCCACCCATCTTTAAATTTTTAGAAGTATATGTGAGGCTGTGTTTATGTACATCATATGCAGACCATAAGAGGGATTTAGATACTCCAGAATCTGACACCCTCTTCTGAAGTGTGTGAAGACAGCTACATTGTACTTATATCTAATAAATACATAAATAAATAAATAAATAAATAAATACATAAACATTTTTTAAAAGGATAAGAAAGAAAGTAAGACCAGGCAGGCCTGCCATCCTTATCTCTGTCTGTCTGTCTGTCTGTCTGACAGTCTGTCTGATCCCCTGGACGTGGAGGTGGGCCACTATATACTTGCTGGTAGTTGATCCCAGGTTCTCTGGAAGTGGAGACAGTGATGGTAATTGTTGAGCCCTTTCAGTGGTCCCACCCATCTTTAAATTTTTAGAAGTATATGTGAGGCTGTGTTTATGTACATCATATGCAGACCATAAGAGGGATTTAGATTCTCCAGAATCTGACACCCTCTCTTGGAGTGTCTGAAGACGGCTACAGTGTACTTATATCTAATAAATAAATAAATAAATAAATAAATAAATAAATAAATAAATAAACAAACATTTTTTTAAAGGATAAGAAATAAAGAAAGACCAGGCAGGCCTGCCATCCTTATCTCTGTCTCTCTGTCTGTCTGTCTGTCTGATCCACTGGACTGGAGATGGGCCACCATATAGTTGCTGGTAGTTTATCCCAGGTTCTCTGTAAGAGGAGACAATGTTGTTAATTGTTGAGCTTTTAGAGTGCCCCCAACATTCTTTAAATTTTTAGAAGTATATGTGAGGCTGTGTTTATGTACATCATATGCAGACCATAAGAGGGATTCAGATTCTCCAGATTCTAACACCCTCTACTGGAGAGTCTGAAGACAGCTACAGTGTACCTATATCTAATAAATAAATAAATATATAAATAAATAAATAAATAAATAAATAAATAAATAAATAAACATTTTTTAAAAAGGGTAAGAAAGAAAGAAAGACCAGGCAGGCCTGCCTTCCTTATCTCTGTTTGTCTGTCTGTCTGTCTGTCGTTCTGATCCCATGGAACTGGGGATGGGCCACCATATAGTTGTTGGTAGTTGATCCCAGGTTCTCTGGAAGAGGAGACAACGCTGTTAATTGTAGAGCCCTTTCAGTGGCCCCACCCATCTTTAAATTTTTAGAAGTATACATGAGTCTGTGTTTATGTACATCATATGCAGACCATAAAAGGGATTTAGATTCTCCAGAATCTGACACACTTTTCTGGAGTGTCTGAAGACAGCTACAGTGTACTTATATCTAATAAATAAATAAATAAATAAATAAATAAATAAGTAAACATTTTTTCAAAAGGATAAGAAAGAAAGAAAGACCAGGCAGGCCTGCCATCCTTATCTCTGACTGTCTGTATGTCTGTCTGTCTGATCCCCTGGAACTGGAGATGGGCCACCATATAGTTGCTGGTAGTTGATCCGAGGTTCTCTGGAAGAGGGAGACAATGCTGTTCATTGTTGAGCCCTTTCAATGGCCCACCCATCTTTAAATGTTTAGAACTGTATGTGAGGCTCTGTTTATGTACATCATATGCAGGCCATAAGAGGGATTTAGATTCTCCATAATCTGACACCCTCTTCTGGAGTGTCTGAAGACAGCTACAGTGTACTTATATATAATAAATACATAAATAAATAAATAAATAAATAAACATTTTTTTAATTAAATGATAAGAAAAAAAGAAAGACCAGGCAGGCCTGCCATCCATATCTCTGTTTGTCTGTCTGTCTGTCTGTCTGATCCCTGGGAACTGGAGATGAGCCACCATATAGTTGCTGGTAGTTGATCCCAGGTTCTCTGGAAGAGGAGACAATGCTGTTAATTGTAGAGCCCTTTCAGTGGCCCCACCCTTCATTAAATTTTTAGAAGTATATCTGAGGCTGTGTTTATGTACATCATATGCAGACCAGAAGATGGTTTTAGATTCTTCAGAACCTGACACCCTCTACTGGAGATCTTAAGACAGCTACAGTGTACTTATATCTAAAAAATACATAAATAAATAAATTAATAAATAAATAAACATTTTTTAAAAAGGATAAGGAAGAAAGTAAAATCAGGCAGTCCTGCCATCCTTATCTCTGTCTGTCTGTCTGTCTGTCTGTTTGTCTGTCTGATCCTCTGGAACTGGATATGGGCCACCATATATTTGCTGGTAGTTTTTCCCAAGTTCTCTGGAAGAGGAGACAATGATGTTAATTGTTCAGTCCTTTCAGTGGCCACAGCCATCTTTAAATTTTTAGAAGTAAATGTGAGGCTGAATTTATGTACATCATATGCAGATCATAAGAGTGATTTAAATTCTCCAGAATCTGACACCCTCTTCTGGAGTGTCTGAAGACATCTACAGTGTACTTATATCTAATAAATACATAAATAAATAAATAAATAAATAAATAAACATTTTTTAAAAAGGATAAGAAAGAAACAAAGACCTGGCAGGCCTGCCATCCTTATCTCTGTCTGTCTGTCTGTCTGTCTGTCTGTCTGTCTGATCCTCTGGTACTGGATATGGGCCACCATATAGTTGCTGGTAGTTTATCCAAGGTTCTCTGGAAGAGGAGACAATGCTGTAAATTGTTGAGCCCTTTCAGTGGCCCCACCCTTCATTAAATTTTTAGAAGTGTATCTGAGGCTGTGTTTATGTACATCATAATCAGACCATAAGAGTGATTTAGATTCTCCAGAAACTGACACCCTCTTCTGTAGTGTCTGAAGACAGCTACAGTGTACTTATATCTAATAAATACATAAATAAATAAATAAACAAGTAAATAAATAAATAAATAAACATTTTTTAAAAAGGATAAGACAGAAAGAAAGACCAGGCAGGCCTGCCACCCTTATCTCTGTCTGTCTGTCTGTCTGTGTGAAACCCTGGAACTGGAAGTGGGCCACCATATAGTTGCTGGTAGTTTATCCAAGGTTCTCTGGAAGAGGAGACAATGCTGTTAATTGTTCAGCCCTTTCAGTGGCCCCACCCATCTTTAAATTTCTAGAAGTAAATGTGATGCTGTGTTTATGTACATCATATTCAGATCATAAGAGAAATTTAGATCCTCCAGAATCTGACACCGTCTTTTGTAGTGTCTATGACGTATACAGTGTACTTATATCTAATAAATACATAAATAAATAAATAAATAAATAAACATTTTTTAAAAACGATACGAAAGAAAGAAAGACCAGGCAGGCCTGCCATCCTTATCTCTGTCTGTCTCTCTGTCTGTCTGATCCCCTGGAACTGGAGATGGGCCACCATAGAGTTGCTTGTAGTTGATCCCAGGTTCTCTGGAAGAGGAGACAATGCTGTTAATTGTTGAGCCCTTTCAGTGGCCCCACCCATCTTTAAATTTTTAGAAGTATATGTGAGGCTGTGTTTATGTACCGAATATACAGACCATAAGAGGGATTTAGATTCTCCAGAATCTGACACCCTCTTCTGGTGTGTCTGAAGACAGCTACAGTGTACTTATATCTAATAAATTCATAAATAAACAAATAAACATTTTTAAAAAAGGATAATAAAGAAAGAGAGACCAGGCAGGCCTGCAATCCTTGTCTGTCTGTCTGTCTGTCTGTCTGATCCCCTGGAACTGGAGATGGGCCACCATATAATTTTTGGTAGTTGATTCCAGGTTCTCTGGAAGAGGAGTCAGTGCTGTTAATTGTTGAGCCCTTTCAGTGGCCCCACCCATCTTTAAATTTTTAGAAGTATATGTGAGGCTGTGTTTATGTACATCATATGCAGACCATAAGAGGGATATAGATTCTCCAGAATCTGACACCTTCTTCGGGAGTGTTTGAAGACAGCTACAGTGTACTTATATCTAATAAATACATACGTAAATTAATAAACATTTTTTAAAAAGGATAAGAAAGAAAGAAAGACCAGGCAGGCCTGCCATCCTTATCTCTGTCTGTCTGTATGTCTGTCTGTCTGTCTATCTGATCCCCTGGAACTGGAGATGGGTCACCATATAGTTGCTGGTAGTTGATCCCAGATTCTCTGGAAGAAGAGACAATGCTGTTAATTGTTGAGCCCTCTCAGTTGCCCCGCCCATCTTTAAATTTTTAGAAGTATATGTGAGGCTGTGTTTATGTACATCATATGCATACCATAAGAGGGATTTAGATACTCCAGAATCTGACACCCTCTTCTGGAGTGTCTGAAGACAGCTACAGTGTACTTATATCTAATAAATTCATAAATAAACAAATAAACATTTTAAAAAAGGATAATAACGAAAAAGAGACCAGGCAGGCCTGCCATCCTTGTCTGTCTGTCTGTCTTTCTGTCTGATCCCCTGGAACTGGAGTTGGGCCACCATATAATTGCTGGTAGTTGATCCCAGGTTCTCTGGAAGAGGAGTCAGTGCTGTTAATTGTTGAGCCCTTTCAGTAGCCCAACCCATCTTTAAATTTTTAGAAGTATATGTGAGGCTGTGTTTATGTACATCATATACATACCATAAGAGGGATTTAGATATTCCAGAATCTGACACCCTCTTCTGGCGTGTCTGAAGACAGCTACAGTGTACTTGTATCTAATAAATACATAAATAATTAAATAAACATTTTTTTAAAACGATAAGAAAGAAAGAAAGACCAGGCAGGCCTGCCATCCTTATCTCTGTCTGTCTGTCTGTCTGATCCCCTGGAACTGGAGATGGGCCACCATATAGTTGCTGGTAGTTGATTTCAGGTTCTCTGGAAGAGGAGACAATGCTGTTAATTGTTGAGCCCTTTCAGTGGCCCCACACATCTTTAAATTTTTAGAAGTATATGTGAGGCTATGTTCATGTACATCATATGCAACCATAAGAGGGATATAGATTCTCCAGAATCTGACACCCTCTTCTGGAGAGTCTGAAGACAGCTACAGTGTACTTATATCTAATAAATACATAAATAAATAAACAAATAAATAAATAAATAAACAAATAAATAAACATTTTTTAAAAAGGATAAGAAAGAAAGAAAAATCAGGCAGGCCTGCCATCCTTATCTCTGTCTGTCTGTCTGTCTGTCTTATCCCCTGGAACTTGAGATGGGCCACCATATAGTTGCTGGTAGTTGATCCCACGTTCTCTGGAAGAAGAGACAATGCTGTTAATTGTTTAGCTTTTTCAGTGGGCCAACCCATCTTTAAATTTTTAGAAGTATATGCGAGGCTGTGTTTATGTACATCATATGCAGACCATAAGAGGGATTTAGATTCTCCAGAAGATGAGACCCTCTTCTAGAGTGTTTGAAGACAGCTACAGTGTACTTATATCTAATAAATACATAAATTAATAAATAAACATTTTCTAAAAAGTATAAGTAAGAAAGAAAGACCAGGCAGGCCTCCATCCTTATCTCTTTCTGTCTGTCTGTCTGTCTGATACCCTGGAACTGCAGATGGGCCACCATATAGTTGCTGGTAGTTGATCCCAGGTTCTCTGGAAGAGGAGACAATGATGTTAATTGTTGAGCCCTTTCAGTGGTCCTACCCATCTTTAAATTTTTAGAAGTATATGTGAGGCTGTGTTTATGTACATCATATGCAGACCATAAGAGGGATTTAGATTCTCCAGAATCTGACACCCTCTTCTGGAGTGTCTGAAGACAGCTACTGTGTACTTATATCTAATAAATACATAAATAAATAATTAAAAAAACATTATTTAAAAAGGATAAGAAAAAAGAAAGACCAGGCAGGCCTGCCACCCTTATCTCTGTCTGTCTGTCTGTCTGTCTGATACCCTGGAACTGGAGATGGGCCACCATAGTGTTGCTGGTAGTTTATCCCAGGTTCTTTGGAAGAGGAGACAATGCTGTTAATTGTTGAGCCCTTTCAGTGGCCCCACCCATCTTTAAATTTTTAGAAGAAAATGTGAGTCTGTGTTTATGTACATCATATGCAGACCCTAAGAGGGATTTAGATTCTCCAGAATCTGACACCCTCTTCTGCAGTGTCTAAAGACAGCTACAGTGTACTTATATCTAATAAATACATATATAAAAAATAATTTTTTTTAAAAAGGATAAGAAAGAAAGAAAGACCAGGCAGGCCTGCCATCCTTATCTCTGTCTGTCTGTCTGTCTGTTTGATACCCTGGTACTGGAGATGGGCCACCATATAGGTGCTGGTAGTTGATCCCAGGTTCTCTGGTAGAGGAGACAATGCTGTTAATTGTTGAGTCCTTTCAGTGGCCCCACACATCTTTAAATTTTTAGAAGTATATGTGAGTCTGTGTTTATGTACATCATATGCAGACCATAAGAGGGATTTAGATTCTCAAGAATCTGACAACATCTTCTGAAGTGTCTGAAGTCAGCTACAGTGTACTTATATCTAATAAATACATAAATAAAAATAAATAAATAAATAAATAAACATTTTTTCAACAGTATAATAAAGAAAGAAAGACCAGGCACGCCTGCCATCCTTATCTCTGTCTGTCTGTCTGTCTGTCTGATCCCCTGGAACTGGAGATGGGCCACCATATAGTTGCTGGTAGTTCATTCCAGGTTCTCTGGAAGAGGAGACAATGCTGTTAATTGTTGAGCCCTTTCTTTAGTGACCCCACCCATCTTTAAATTTTTAGAAGTATATGTGAGGCTGTGTTTATGTACATCATATGCAGACCATAAGAGGGATTTAGATTCTCCAGAATCTGACACCCTCTTCTGGAGTGTCTGAAGACAGCTACAGTGTACTTATATCTAATAAATAAATAAATAAATAAATAAATAAATAAACATTTTTTAAAAAGGATAAGAAAGAAAGAAAGACCAGGCAGGCCTGCCATCCTTATCTCTGTCTTTCTGTCTGTCTGTTTGTCTGTCTGATCCCCTGAAACTGGAGATGGGCCAACATATAGTTGCTGGTAGTTGATCCCAGGTTCTCTGGAAGAGGAGACAATGCTGTTAATTGTTGGTTCCTTTCAGTGGCCCCAACCATCTTTAAATTTTTAGAAGTATATGTGAGGCTGTGTTTATGTACATCATATGCAGACCATAAGAGGGATTTAGATTCTCCAGAATCTGACAACCTCTTCTGGAGTGTCTGAAGACAAGTATTGTGTACTTATATCTAATAAATACATTAAAAATAAATAAATAAATAAATAAATAAATAAATCAATAAATCAATAAATAAAAATAAATAAATAAACATTTTTTTTAAACGGAGAAGAAAGAAAGAAAGACCATGCAGGCCTGCCATCCTTATCACTTTCTGTCTGTCTGTCTGTCTGTCTGATCCCCTGTAACTGGAGATGGGACACCATATAGTTGCTGGTAGTTGATCCCAGGTTCTCTGGAAAAGGAGACAATGCTGTTAATTGTTGAGCCCTTTCAGTGGCCCCACCCATCTTTAAATTTTTAGAAGTATATGTGAGGCTATGTTTATGTACATCAAATGCAGACCATAAGAGGGATTTAGATTCTCCAGCATATGACACCCTCTTCTGGAGTGTCTGAAGACAGCTACAGTGTGCTTATGTCTAATAAATACATAAATAAACAAATAAACATTTTTAAATAAGTATAATAAAGAAAGAAAATCCAGGCAGGCCTTCCATCCTTATATCTGTCTGTCTGTCTGTCTGTCTGATTCCCTGGAACTGGAGATGGGCCACCATATAGTTGCTGGTAGTTGATCCAGGTTCTCTGGAAGAGGAGACAATGCTGTTAATTGTTGAGCCCTTTCAGTGGCCCCACACATCTTTAAATTTTTAGAAATATATGTGAGGCTGTGTTATGTACATCATATGCAGACCATAAGAGTTATTTAGATTCTCCAGAATCTGATACCCTCTTCTGGAGTGTCTGAAGACAGCTACAGTGTACTTATATCTAATAAATAAATAAATAAATAAATAAATAAATAAATAAATAAATAAATAAATAAATAAACATTTTTTTTAAAATGATAAGAAAAAAAGAAAGACTAGCAGGCCTGCCATCCTTATCTCTGTCTGTCTGTCTGTCTGTCTGATCCCCTGGAACTGGAGATGGGCCACCACATAGTTGCTGGTAGTTTAATCCCAGGTTCTCTGGAAGAGGAGACAATGCTGTTAATTGTTGAGCCCTTTCAGTGGCCCCACAAATCTTTAAATTTTTAGAAGTATATGTGAGGCTGTGTTTATGTACATTGTATGTAGACCATAAGAGGGATTTATATTCTCCAGAATCTGATACCCTCTTCTGGAGTGTCTGAAGACAGCTACAGTGTACTTATATCTAATAAATACATAAATAAATAAATAAACATGTTTTAAAAAGGATAAGAAAGAAAGAAAAACCAGGCAGGCCTGCCATCCTTGTCTGTCTGTCTGTCTGTCTGTCTCTCTGTTCCCCTGGATCTGGAGATGGGCCACCATATAGTTGCTGGTAGTTGATCCCAGGTTCTCTGGAAGAGGAGACAATGCTGTTAATTGTTGAGCCCTCACAGTGGCCCCACCCATCTTTAAATTTTTAGAAATAAATGTGAAGCTGTTTTTATGTACATCATATGCATATCATAAGAGGGACTTAGATTCTCCAGAATCTGACACCCTCTTCCTGAGTGTCTGAAGACAGCTACAGTGTACTTATATATAATAAATTCATAAATAAATAAATAAACCTTTTTAAACGGATAAGAAAGAAATAAAAACCAGGAAGGCCTGCCATCCTTGTCTGTATGTCTGTCTGTCTGTCTGATCGCCTGGAACTGGAGATGGTCCACCATATAGTTGCTGGTAGTTGATCCCAGGTTCTCTGGAAGAGGAGACAATGCTGTTAATTTTTGAGCCCTTTCAGTGGCCCCACCCATCTTTAAATTTTTATAAGTATATTTGAGGCTGTGTTCATGTACATCATATGCAGACCATAAGAGGGATTTAGATTCTCCAGAATCTGACACCCTCTTCTGGAGTGTCTGAAGACAGCTACAGTGTACTTATATCGAATAAATAAATAAATAAATAAATAAATAAATAAATAAATAAACATTTTTTAAAAGGATAAGAAAGAATGAAAGACCAGGTAGGCCTGCCATCCTTAACTCTATCTGTCTGTATCTCTGTCTGTCTGTCTGATCCCCTGGAACTGGAGATGGGCCACCATATAGTTGCTGGTAGTTGATGCCAGGTTCTCTGGAAGAGGAGATAATGCTGTTAATTGTTGAGCCCTTTCAGTGGTCCTACCCATCTTTAAATTTTTAGAAGTATATGTGAGGCTGTGTTTATGTACATCATATGCAGACCATAAGAGGGATATAGATTCTCCAGAATCTGAAACCCTCTTCTGGAGTGTCTGAAGACAGCTACAGTGTACTTATATCTAATAAATACATAAATAAATAAATAAATAAATAAATAAATAAATAAATATACATTTTTTAAAAGGGATAAGAAAGAAAGAAAAACCTGGCAGGCTTCCATCCTTGTCTGTCTTTCTCTCTGTCTGTCTGTCTTGCCTAGCCCCTTGCGTTGCCTAGCCTAGCCCCTTGCCTTGCCTAGCCCAGCCCCTTGCCTATCCTAGCCTAGCCCAGCCCTGCCTTGCCTAGCCCTGCCTATCCCTGTCTTTAACCAGGCTGGCCTCGAACTCAGAAACTGACTGCCTCTGCCTCCAGAGTGCTCTCATTAAGAGCTCGAGCCACCACTGACTGTTGGGTTTTCTAAGTCTTACATAGGTATGGTCTGTTTCTCAACTGTGAAACCCTAATTAACACATGTAGTCTGTCCTAGGTCAGCCATAGCTACAGACTGAGGCCTTTTCTAAAACAAAACAAAAGAAAACAAAAAAAAATAGAAATAATAAAATAAATAAATTAAGAAACCACATGATATCTTTTCTTTCTTTCAATGATACTCAGAGTTTGAAGCAGTTCACCCATGAGACCTCAGCTCCGGACATTGAGGCTGTTTCCCTAACAAGTATTATGGCTGAACCTGAGGGGTTCTACTGCTGATTTGTGTCCCCCACTTTAAAAAAATAGTTGTTTTCAAAGGCTGCAGGTTCTTAGCTCTGTTCCTTGTTACAGTTGAGTCACAGCCCTGAAAGTTCAGTGGTAGTTAAAGGCACTGAGAAGGGCTTCCTATAGACATCAAAGACCAAGTCTTTGTTATTAAAAAGTTAATCTGGATTCCCCCACACCCTGGCATCCTTAGAATTCCTAGAAAGGAAGGCAGGGACCTGGGCAGAAGGGTGCAAGGCTACTGGTGTTTGTAAGTGGTAACAGAAAGCTTTCTCTTGTTGGTACCCTACCCCAAGTTACACTGTCACTTCTTTTTCCTAGTTGTTGTTTTGTAGGTTTGTATTCTCAACATAGACCCTTTTCCTTCCTAACCTTGGCTGTCCTGAACCTTACTGTCCTTGAACTCAGTGATTTGCCTGTCTTGCTGGGATGAAACTGTGAGCTACCATCCAGAAGGAAGCACCCTGCTGAGGTTAGATTGGGGTCTCTTCCATTTTCCTCTATGAACATGCATATGGCAGGCCTGTTCTTTCTTTTTTACTTTTCCTTTTCTTTTTAAAGATTTATTTATTTATTATATTTAAGTATGCTGTAGCTATCTTCAGACAGTCCAGAAGAGGGTGTTAGATTCTGAAGAATCTAAATCATTCTTATTGTCTGCATATGATGTATATAAACACAGCCTCACATATACTCAAAAAAAAAAAAAGAAAGAAAGATGTGGCTACAGAGAGGGCTCAACAATTAAGAGCATTGTCTCCTCTTCCAGAGAACCTGGGCTCAATTACCAGTATTATATATGGTGGCCCATCTCCAGTTCCAGGGGATCTAATACTCTGTTCTGGAGTCTGTGGGCACAGCATACACATGCAAAACATTCTTACACAATCATTGAGAGAGGAGAGAGAGGGGTTGAGAGAGAGGGGAGATAATCATACCTCCTGACGAGTTTGAAGACCTGAGCTTCATCACTCACACAAATAAATAAATGCAAAATATTTTTAAAAAATAAACTCTGCCATTGCCCTTTAAAAATTCCTAGAAAACAAGTTTTATAAGCAACAGTTATATTTACTATATCTAAAGTACAGTCATGAGCATATTCTCTAAATAGAAAAAGGCCTGTTAGTCTTAGAAATGGAAAAGACAAACCAAGGAAGGTTTGCAATTACATAATGAGGCAGCTCAGCCTAGCTCTTAGGTTGGAAATAAGACTGGCGAATAGGATACACCTGAAGACATCCAGCCATTGCTTTTTGTTTTGGAGGCTGAAAGGATACACCTGAAGACAGCCAATGCTGAGTGATGGTGATCTCTCTCTCTCTCTCTCTCTCTCTCTCTCTCTCTCTCTCTCTCTCTCTTTCTTTCTTTCTTTCCCCTAGCCTACCCTATAGCCTACCCTATAGCCTACCCTATAGCCTACCCTATAGCCTACCCTATAGCCTACCCTATAGCCTACCCTATAGCCTACCCTAGCCTACCCTAGCCCTGCCTAACCCTGTCTTTCACCAGGGTGGCCTCGAACTCAGAAACTTACTGCCTCTGCCTACAGAGTGCTCTCATTAAGAGCTTGAGCCACCACTGAAGGTCGGGTTTTCTAAACCTTACCTTGCTCTTGGTGTCTGTTCTCAGCTGTGAAACCCTAATTAACACAGGTAGGCAGTCCTGGGTCAGCCAGAGCTACAGACTGAGGCCTTCTCTAAAAACAAATAAAACAAAACAAAACAACAAATAGAAATAATAAAATACATAAATTAAACAACCACAGCATAGCTTTTCTCTCTCTAGGTGGTACTCAGAAATTCCAGCAGTTGGCCTGTGACACCTCAGCTCAGTATATGTGAGGCTGTGTTTATGTACATCATACACAGACCATAAGAGGGATTTAGATTCTCTAGAATCTAACACACTCTTCTGGAGTGTCTGTAGACAGCTACAGTGTACTTATATATAATAAATACATAAATAAATAAACATTTTTTAAAGGATAAGAAAGAAAGAAAGACCAGGCAGGCCTGCCATCCTTATCTCTGTCTGTCTGTCTGTCTGTCTGATCCCCTGGAACTGCAGATGGGCCACCATATAGTTACTGGTAGTTGATCCCAGGTTCTCTGGAAGAGGAGACAATGCTGTTAATTGTTGAGCCCTTTCAGTGGTCCTACCCATCTTTAAATTTTTAGAAGTATATGTGAGGCTGTGTTTATGTACATCATATGCAGACCATAAGAGGGATTTAGATTCTCCAGAATCTGACACCCTCTTCTGGAGTGTCTGAAGACAGCTACTGTGTACTTATATCTAATAAATACATAAATAAATAATTAAATAAACATTTTTTACAAAGGATAAGAAATAAAGAAAGACCAGGCAGGCCTGCCATCCTTATCTCTGTCTGTCTGTCTGTCTGTCTGTCTAATCCCTGAGAACTGGAGATGGGCCACTATATAGTTGATGGTAGTTGATCCCAGGTACTCTGGAAGAGGAGACAATGCTGTTACTTGTAGAGCTTTTTCAGTGGCCCCACCCTTCTTTAAATTTTTGAAGTATATGTGAGGCTGTGTTTATGTACATCATATGCAGACCATAAGAGGGATTTAGATTCTGCAGAATGTGACACCCTCTACTGGAGTGTCAGAAGACAGCTACAGTGTACTTATATCTAGTAAATACATAAATGAATGAATAAATAAATAAATAAATAAGTAAATAAACATTTTTTTAAAGGATAAAAAAGAAAGAAAGACCAGGCAGGCCTGCCATCCTTATCTCTGTCTGTCTGTCTGTCTGTCTGATCACCTGGAACTGGAGATGGGCCACCATATAGGTGCTGGTAGTTGATCCCAGGTTCTCTGGAAGAGGACCCAATGCTGTTAATTGTTGAGCCTTTTCAGTGGCCCCACCCATCTTTAAATTTTTAGAAGTATATGTGAGTCTGTGTTTATGTACATCATATGCAGACCATAAGAGGGATTTAGATTCTCCAGAATCCTACACCCACTTCTGGAGTGTCTGAAGACAGCTACAGTATACTTATATGTATTAAATACCTGAATAATTAAATAAATAAACATTTTTTTAAAAGGATAAGAAAAAAAAAGACCAGGCAGGCCTGCCATCCTTATCTCTGTCTGTCTGTCTGTGTGTCTGTCTGATCCCCTGTAACTGGAGATCGGCCACCATATAGTTAGTGGTAGTTGAACCCAGGTTCTCTGGAAGAAGAGACAATGCTGTTAATTGTTGAGCCCTTTCAGTGGCCCCACTCATCTTTAAATTTTTAGAAGAGTATGTGAGGCTGTGTTTATGTACATGATATGCAGATCATAAGAGAGATTTAGATTCTCCAGAATCTGACACCCTCTTCTGAAGTGACTGAAGACAGCTAATGTGTACTTATATCGAATAAATACATAAATAAATAAATAAATAAATAAATAAATAAATAAATAAATAAACATTTTTTAAAAAGATAAGAAAGAAAGAAAGACCAGGCAGGCCTGCCATCCTTATCTCTGTCTGTCTGTCTGTCTGTCTGTCTGTCTGATCCTCTGATACTGGATATGGGCCACCATATAGTTGCTGGTAGTTGATCCCAGGTTCTCTGGAAGAGGAGACAATGCTGTTAATTGTTGAGACATTTCAGTGGTCTCACCCATCTTTAAATATTTAGAAGTGTATGTGAGGCTGTGTTTATGTACACCATATGCAGACCATAAAAGGGATTTAGATTCTCCAGAATCTGACACCCTCTTCTGGAGTATCTGAAGACAGCTACAGTGTACTGATATCTAATAAATAAATAGATAAATAAATAAATAAATAAATAAATAAACATTTTTTTAAAAGGATAAGAAATAAAGAAACACCAGGCAGGCCTACCATCCATATCTCTGTCTGTCTGTCTTTCTATCTGATCTCCGGGAACTGGAGATGGGCCACCATATAGTTGCTGGTAGTTGATCCAAGGTTCTCTGGAAGAGGAGACCATTCTGTTAATTGTTGAGCCCTTTCAGTGGCCCCACACTTCTTTAAATTTTTAGAAGTATACTTGAGGCTGTGTTTATGTACATCATATGCACATTATAAGAGGATTTAGATTCTCCAGAATCTGACTCCCTCTACTGGAGTGTCTGAAGACAGCTACAGTGTATTTATATCTAATAAATAAATAAATAAATAAATAAATAAATAAATAAATAAATAAATAAACATTATTTAAACAGGATAAGAAATAAAGAAAGACCTCGCAGGCCTGCCATCCATATCTCTGTCTGTCTGTCTGTCTGTCTATCTGATCCCCTGGAACTGGAGATGGGCCACCATATAGTTGCTGGTAGTTGATCCCAGGTTCTCTGGAAGAGGAGACAATGCTGTTAATGTTGAGCCCTTTCTTTCTTTCTTTCTTTTTTTTTTTTTTTTTTTTTTTTTTTTGGTTTTTTGAGACAGGGTTTCTCTGTGTAGCCCTGGCTGTCCTGGAACTCACTTTGTAGACCAGGCTGGCCGGGAACTCAGAAATCCGCCTGCCTCTGCCTCCCCAGTGCTGGGATTAAAGGCGTGCACCACCACGCCCGGCTTGTTGAGCCCTTTCAATGGCCCTACCCATGTTTAAATTTTTAGAAGTGTATGTGAGGCTGTGTTTATGTACATCATATGCAGACCAGAAGAGGGATTTAGATTCATCAGAATCTGACACCCTCTACTGGAGTGTCTGAAGACAGCTACTGTGTACTTATATCTAATAAATAGATAAATAAATAAATAAATAAATAAATAAATAAATAAATAAACATTATTTAAACAGGATAAGAAAGAAAGAAAGACCAGGCAGGCCTTCCATCCATATCTCTGTCTGTCTGTCTGTCTGTCTGTCTGTCTGTCTGATCCCCGGGAGCTGGAGATGGGCCACCATATAGTTGCTGGTAGTTGATCCCAGGTTCTCTGGAAGAGGAGACAATGCTGTTAATTGTTGAGCCCTTTCAGTCGCCCCACCCATCCTTAAATTTTTAGAAGTGTATGTGAGGCTGTGTTAATGTACATCATATGCAGACCTTAAGTGGGATTTAGATTGTCCAGAATCTGACACCCTCTTCTGGAGTGTCTGAAGACAGCTACAGTGTATTTATATCTAATAAATAAATAAATAAATAAATAAATAAATAAATAAATTAACATTTTTTAAAATGGATAAGAAATAAAGAAAGACCAGGCAGGAGTGCCATCCTTATCTCTGTCTGTCTATCTGTCTGTCTGATCCCCTGGAACTGGAGATGGTCCATCATATACTTGCTGGTAGTTGATCCCAGGTTCTCTGGAAGAGGAGACAATGCTGTTATTTGTTGAGCCCTTTAAGTGGCCCCACCCATCTTTAAATTTTTAGAAGTGTATGTGAATCTCTGTTTATGTACATCATATGCATACCATAAGAGGGATTTAGATTCTCCAGAATCTGACACCCTCTTCTGGAGTGTCTGAAGACAGCTACAGTGTACTTATATCTAATAAATATATACATAAATAAATAAATAAATAAACATTTTTTAAAAAGGATAAGAAAGAAAGAAAGACCAGGCAGGCCTGCCATCCTTATCTCTGTCTGTCTGTCTCTCTGTCTGTCTGATCCCCTGGAACTGGAGATGGGCCACCATATAGTTGCTGGTAGTTGGTCCCAGGTTCTCTGGAAGAGGAGACAATGCTGTTAATTGTTGAGCCCTTTCAGTGGCCCCACCAATCTTTATATTTTTAGAAGTATATGTGAGTCTCTGTTTATGTACATCATATGCAGACCATTAGAGGGGTTTAGATTCTCCAGATTCTGACACCCTCTACTGGAGTATCTGAAGACAGCTACAGTGTACTTATATCGAATAAATACATAAAAAATAAATAAATGAATAAATAAATAAATAAATAAGTAAATAAATAAATAAACATTTTTAAAAAAGGATAAGAACGAAAGAAAGACCTGGCAGGCCTGCCATCCTTATCTCTGTCTGTCTGTCTGTCTGTCTGTCTGATCCTCTGATACTGGATATGGGCCACCATATAGTTGCTGGTAGTTGATCCCAGGTTCTCTGGAAGGGGAGACAATGCTGTTAATTGTTGAGACCTTTCAGTGGTCCCACCCATCTTTAAATATTTAGAAGTGTATGTGAGGCTGTGTTTATGTCATCATATGCAGACCATAAGAGGGTTTTAGATTCTCCAGAATCTGACACCCTCTACTGGAGTGTCTGAACAGCTACAGTGTACTTATATCTAATAAATACATAAATAAATAAATAAATAAATAAATAAATAAATAAATAAACATTTTTTAAAAAGGATAAGCAAGAAAGAAAGTCCAGGCAGGCATGCCATCCATATCTCTGTCTGTCTGTCTGTCTGTCTATCTGATCCCCGGAAATGGAGATGGGCCACCATATAGTTGCTGGTAGTTGATCCCAGGTTCTCTGGAAGAGGAGAAAATGCTGTTACTGTTGAGCCCTTTCAGTGGCCCTACCCATCTTTAAATTTTTAGAAGTGTATGTGAGGCTGTGTTTATGTACTACATATGCAGACCAGAAGAGGGATTTAGATTCATCAGAATCTGACACCCTCTTCTGGAGTGTCTGAAGACAGCTACAGTGTATTTATATCTAATAAATAAATAAATAAATAAATAAATAAACATTTTTTAAAATGGATAAGAAATAAATTGAGACCAGGCAGGAGTGCCATCCTTATCTCTGTCTGTCTATCTGTCTGTCTGATCCCCTGGAACTGGAGATGGTCCATCTTATACTTGCTGGTAGTTGATCCCAGGTTCTCTGGAAGAGGAGACAATGCTGTTATTTGTTGAGCCCTTTAAGTGGCCCCACCGATCTTTAAATTTTTAGAAGTATATATGAGGCTTTGTTTATGTACATCATATGCAGACCATAAGAGGGATTTAGATTCTCAGGAATCTGACACCCTCTTCTGGATTGTCTGAAGACAGCTACAGTGTACTTATATCTAATAAATAAATAAATAAATAAATAAATAAATAAATAAATAAATAAATACATAAATCAATAAACATTTTTTAAAAAAAATAAGAAAGAAAGAAAGTCCAGGCAGGCCTTCCATCCATATCTCTGTCTGTCTGTCTGTCTGTCTATCTGATCCCCGGGAACTGGAGATGGGCCACCATATAGTTGCTGGTTGTTGATCCAAGATTCTCTGGAAGAGGAGATAATGCTGTTAATTGTTGAGCCCTTTTAGTGGCCCCACACTTCTTTAAATTTTTAGAAGTATACCTGAGGCTGTGTTTATGTACATCATATGCAGATTATAAGAGGATTTAGATTCTCCATAATCAGACACCCTCTACTGGAGTGTCTGAAGACAGCTACAGTGTACTTATATCTAATAATACATAAATAAATAAATAAATAAACATTTTTTTTAAAAGGATAAGAAAGAAAGAAAGACCAGGCAGGCTTTCCATCCTTATCTCTGTCTGGCTGTCTGGCTGTCTGATCCCCTGGAACTAAAGGTGGGCCACCATATAGTTGCTGGTAGTTGATCCCAGGTTCTCTGGAAGAGGAGTCAATGCTGTTAATTTTTGAGCCCTTTCAGGGACCCCACCCATCTTTAAATTTTTAGAAGTATATGTGAGACTGTGTTTATGTACATCATATGCAGACCATTAGAGGGATTTATATTCTCCAGATTCTGACACCCTATTCTGGAGTGTCTGAAGACAGCTACAGTATACTTATATCTAATAAATACATAAATAAATAAATAAATAAATAAATAAATAAATAAATAAATAAATAAATAAACATTTTTAAAAATTGATAAGAAAGAAAGAAAGAAAGACCAGGCAGGCATGCCATCCTTATCCTTGTCTGTTTCTCTGTCTGTCTGTCTGATCCCCTGGAACTGGAGATGGGCCACCATATAGTTGATGGTAGTTGATCCCAGGTTCTCTGGAGAGGAGATAATGCTGTTAATTGTTGAGCCTTTTCAGTCGCCCCACCCATCCTTAAATTTTTAGAAGTGTATGTGAGGCTGTGTTAATGTACATCATATGCAGACCTTAAGTGGGATTTAGATTGTCCAGAATCTGACACCCTCTTCTGGAGTGTCTGAAGACAGCTACAGTGTATTTATATCTAATAAATAAATAAATAAATAAATAAATAAATAAATAAATTAACATTTTTTAAAATGGATAAGAAATAAAGAAAGACCAGGCAGGAGTGCCATCCTTATCTCTGTCTGTCTATCTGTCTGTCTGATCCCCTGGAACTGGAGATGGTCCATCATATACTTGCTGGTAGTTGATCCCAGGTTCTCTGGAAGAGGAGACAATGCTGTTATTTGTTGAGCCCTTTAAGTGGCCCCACCCATCTTTAAATTTTTAGAAGTGTATGTGAATCTCTGTTTATGTACATCATATGCATACCATAAGAGGGATTTAGATTCTCCAGAATCTGACACCCTCTTCTGGAGTGTCTGAAGACAGCTACAGTGTACTTATATCTAATAAATATATACATAAATAAATAAATAAATAAACATTTTTTAAAAAGGATAAGAAAGAAAGAAAGACCAGGCAGGCCTGCCATCCTTATCTCTGTCTGTCTGTCTCTCTGTCTGTCTGATCCCCTGGAACTGGAGATGGGCCACCATATAGTTGCTGGTAGTTGGTCCCAGGTTCTCTGGAAGAGGAGACAATGCTGTTAATTGTTGAGCCCTTTCAGTGGCCCCACCAATCTTTATATTTTTAGAAGTATATGTGAGTCTCTGTTTATGTACATCATATGCAGACCATTAGAGGGGTTTAGATTCTCCAGATTCTGACACCCTCTACTGGAGTATCTGAAGACAGCTACAGTGTACTTATATCGAATAAATACATAAAAAAATAAATAAATGAATAAATAAATAAATAAATAAGTAAATAAATAAATAAACATTTTTAAAAAAGGATAAGAACGAAAGAAAGACCTGGCAGGCCTGCCATCCTTATCTCTGTCTGTCTGTCTGTCTGTCTGTCTGATCCTCTGATACTGGATATGGGCCACCATATAGTTGCTGGTAGTTGATCCCAGGTTCTCTGGAAGGGGAGACAATGCTGTTAATTGTTGAGACCTTTCAGTGGTCCCACCCATCTTTAAATATTTAGAAGTGTATGTGAGGCTGTGTTTATGTCATCATATGCAGACCATAAGAGGGTTTTAGATTCTCCAGAATCTGACACCCTCTACTGGAGTGTCTGAACAGCTACAGTGTACTTATATCTAATAAATACATAAATAAATAAATAAATAAATAAATAAATAAATAAATAAATAAATAAATAAACATTTTTTAAAAAGGATAAGCAAGAAAGAAAGTCCAGGCAGGCATGCCATCCATATCTCTGTCTGTCTGTCTGTCTGTCTATCTGATCCCCGGAAATGGAGATGGGCCACCATATAGTTGCTGGTAGTTGATCCCAGGTTCTCTGGAAGAGGAGAAAATGCTGTTACTGTTGAGCCCTTTCAGTGGCCCTACCCATCTTTAAATTTTTAGAAGTGTATGTGAGGCTGTGTTTATGTACTACATATGCAGACCAGAAGAGGGATTTAGATTCATCAGAATCTGACACCCTCTTCTGGAGTGTCTGAAGACAGCTACAGTGTATTTATATCTAATAAATAAATAAATAAATAAATAAATAAACATTTTTTAAAATGGATAAGAAATAAATTGAGACCAGGCAGGAGTGCCATCCTTATCTCTGTCTGTCTATCTGTCTGTCTGATCCCCTGGAACTGGAGATGGTCCATCTTATACTTGCTGGTAGTTGATCCCAGGTTCTCTGGAAGAGGAGACAATGCTGTTATTTGTTGAGCCCTTTAAGTGGCCCCACCGATCTTTAAATTTTTAGAAGTATATATGAGGCTTTGTTTATGTACATCATATGCAGACCATAAGAGGGATTTAGATTCTCAGGAATCTGACACCCTCTTCTGGATTGTCTGAAGACAGCTACAGTGTACTTATATCTAATAAATAAATAAATAAATAAATAAATAAATAAATAAATAAATAAATACATAAATCAATAAACATTTTTTAAAAAAAATAAGAAAGAAAGAAAGTCCAGGCAGGCCTTCCATCCATATCTCTGTCTGTCTGTCTGTCTGTCTATCTGATCCCCGGGAACTGGAGATGGGCCACCATATAGTTGCTGGTTGTTGATCCAAGATTCTCTGGAAGAGGAGATAATGCTGTTAATTGTTGAGCCCTTTTAGTGGCCCCACACTTCTTTAAATTTTTAGAAGTATACCTGAGGCTGTGTTTATGTACATCATATGCAGATTATAAGAGGATTTAGATTCTCCATAATCAGACACCCTCTACTGGAGTGTCTGAAGACAGCTACAGTGTACTTATATCTAATAATACATAAATAAATAAATAAATAAACATTTTTTTTAAAAGGATAAGAAAGAAAGAAAGACCAGGCAGGCTTTCCATCCTTATCTCTGTCTGGCTGTCTGGCTGTCTGATCCCCTGGAACTAAAGGTGGGCCACCATATAGTTGCTGGTAGTTGATCCCAGGTTCTCTGGAAGAGGAGTCAATGCTGTTAATTTTTGAGCCCTTTCAGGGACCCCACCCATCTTTAAATTTTTAGAAGTATATGTGAGACTGTGTTTATGTACATCATATGCAGACCATTAGAGGGATTTATATTCTCCAGATTCTGACACCCTATTCTGGAGTGTCTGAAGACAGCTACAGTATACTTATATCTAATAAATACATAAATAAATAAATAAATAAATAAATAAATAAATAAATAAATAAACATTTTTAAAAATTGATAAGAAAGAAAGAAAGAAAGACCAGGCAGGCATGCCATCCTTATCCTTGTCTGTTTCTCTGTCTGTCTGTCTGATCCCCTGGAACTGGAGATGGGCCACCATATAGTTGATGGTAGTTGATCCCAGGTTCTCTGGAGAGGAGATAATGCTGTTAATTGTTGAGCCTTTTCAGTGGTCCCACCCATCTTTAAATTTTTAGAAGTATATGTGAGTCTCTGTTTATGTATAACATATGCAGACCATAAGAAGGATTTGGATTCTCCAGAATCTGACACCCTCTACTGGAGTGTCTGAAGACAGCTACAGTGTACTTATATCGAATAAATACATAAATAAATAAATAAATAAATAAATAAATAAATAAATAAATAAATAAACATTTTTTAAAAAGGATAAGAAAGAAAGAAAAACCAGGCAGGCCTGCCATCCTTATCTTTGTCTGTCTGTCTGTCTCTCTGTCTGTCTGTCTGTCTGATCCCCTAGAACTGGAGATGGGCCACCATATAGTTGCTGGTAGTTGATCCCAGGTCCTCTGGAAGAGGAGACAATGCTGTTAATTGTTGAGCCCTTTCAGTGGCCACACCCATCTTTGAATTTTTAGAAGTAAATGTGACGCTGTGTTTATGTACATCATATTCAGACCATAAGAGGGATTAAATTCTCCAGAATCTGACACAGTCTTTTGGAGTGTCTAAGACGGATACAGTGTACTTATATCTAATAAATACATAAATAGATAAATAATCATTTTTTAAAATCGATTAGAAAGAAAGAAAGACCAGGCAGGCCTGCCATCCTTATCTCTGTCTGTCTGTCTGTCTGATCCCCTGGAACTGGAGATGGGCCACCATAGAGTTGCTGGTAGTTGATCCCAGGTTCTCTAGAAGAGAAGACAATGCTGTTAATTGTTGAGCCCTTTCAGTTGCCCACCCATCTTTAAATTTTTAGAAGTATATGTAAGGCTGTGTTTATGTACCGAATATGCAGACCATAAGAGGGATTTAGATTCTCCAGAATCTGACACCCTCTTCTGGAGTGTCTGAAGACAGCTACAGTGTAATTATATCTAATAAATTCATAAATAAACAAATAAACATTTTTTAAAAAGGATAATAAAGAAAGAGAGACCAGGGAGGCCTGCCATCCTTGTCTGTCTGTCTGTCTGTCTGATCCCCGGAACTGGAGATGGGCCACCATATAATTGCTGGTAGTTGATCCCAGGTTCTCTGGAAGAGGAGACAATGCTGTTAATTGTTGAGCCCTTTCAGTGGCCCCACCCATCTTTAAGTTTTTAGAAGTATATGTGAGGCTGTGTTTATGTACATCATATGCAGATCATAAGAGGGATATAGATTCTCCAGAATCTGACACCCTCTTGGGGAGTGTTTGAAGACAGCTACCGTGTACTTTTATCTAATAAATACATACATAAATTAATAAACATTTTTAAAAAGGATAAGAAAGAAAGAAAGACCAGGCAGGCCTGCCACCTTGTCTGTCTGTCTGTCTCTCTATCTGTCAGATCCCCTGGAACTGGAGATAGGCCACCATATAGTTGCTGGTAGTTGATCCCAGGTACTCTGGAAGAGGAGACAATGCTGTTAGTTGTTGAGCCCTTTCAGTAGCCCCACCCATCGTTAAATTTTTAGAAGTATATGTGAGGCTGTGTTTATGTACATCATATGCAGACCATACGAGGGATTTAGATTCTCCAGAATCTGACACCCTCTTCTGGAGTGTCTGAAGACAGCTACATTGTACTTATATCTAATAAATACATAAATAAATAAATAAATATATATATACATACATAAATAAATAAACATTTTTTAAAAAGGATAAGAAAAAAAGAAAGACCAGGCAGGCCTGCCATCCTTATCTCTGTCTGTCTGTCTGTCTGTCTGATCCACTGGAACTAAAGATGGGCCACCATATAGTTGCTCATTGTTGATCCCAGGTTCTCTGGAAGAGGAGTCAATGCTGTTAATTATTGAGCCCTTTCTGGGGCCCCACCCATCTTTAAATTTTTAGAACTATATGTGAGGCTGTGTTTATGTACATCATATGCAGACCATAAGAGGGATTTATATTCTCCAGAATCTGACACCCTCTTCCTGAGTGACTGAAGACAACTACAGTGTACTTATATCTAATAAATAAATAAATAAATAAATAAATAAATAAATAAATAAATAAATAAACATTTTTAAAAAAGGATAAGAAAGAAAGAAAGAAAGACCAGGCAGGCCTGCCATCCTTATCTCTGTCTATCTGTCTGTCTGTCTGATACCCTGGAACTGGAGATGGGCCACCATATAGTTGCTGGTAGTTGATCCCAGTTTCTCTGCAAGAGGAGACAATGCTGTTAATTTTTGAGCCCTTTCAGTGGCCCCACCCATCTTTAAATTTTTAGAAGAATTTGTGAGGCTGTGTTTATGTACATCATATGCAGACCATAAGAGGGATTTAGATTCTTCAGAATCTGACACCCTCTTCTGGAGTGTCTGAAGACAGCTAGAGTGTACTTATATCTAATAAATACATAAATAAATAAATAAACATGTTTTAAAAAGGATAAGAAAGAAATAAAAACCAAGCAGGCCTGCCTTCCTTGTCTGTTTGTCTATCTGTCTATCTGATCCCCTGAAACTGGAGATGGGCCACCATATTTTTGCTGGTAGTTGATCCCAGGTTCTCTGGAAGAGGAGACAATGCTGGTATTTGTTGAGCCCTTTAAGTGGCCCCACCCATCTTTAAATTTTTAGAAGTATATATGAGGCTGTGTTTATGTACATCTTATGCAGACCATAAGAGGGATTTAGATTCTCCGTAAACTGACACCCTCTTCTGGAGTGTCTGAAGACAACTACTGTGTACTTATATCTAATAAATACACACGTAAATAAATAAATAAACATTTTTTTAAAAGGATAAGAAGGAAAGAAAGACCAGGTAGGCCTGCCATCCTTATCTCTGTCTGTCAGTCTGTCTGTCTGATCCCCTGGAACTAGAGATGGGCCACCATATAGTTGCTGGTAGTTGATCCCAGGTTCTCTGGAAGAGGAGACAATGCTGTTAATTGTTGAGCCCTTTCAGTGGCCCCACCCATCTTTAGATTTTTAGAAGTATATGTGAGGCTGTGTTTATGTACATTGTATGCAGACCATAAGAGGGATTTAGACTCTCCAGAAACTGATACCCTCTTCTGGAGTGTCTGAAGACATCTACAGTGTACTTATATCTAATAAATAAATAAATAAATAAAGAAAGAAAGAAAGAAAGAAAGAAAGAAAGAAAGAAAGAAAGATGTTTTAAAAAGGATAAGAAAGAATGAAAAACCAGACAGGCCTGCCATTCTAGTCTGTCTGTCTGTCTGTCTGTCTGATCCCCTGGAACTGGAGATGGGCCATTATATAGTTGCTGGTAGTTGATCCCAGGTTCTCTGGAAGAGGAGACAAGGCTGTTAATTGTTGAGCCCTTTCAGTGGCCCCACCCATCTTTAAATTTTTAGAAGTATATATGAGGCTGTGTTAATGTACATCATATGCAGTCCATAAGAGGGATTTAGATACTCCAGAACCAGAAACCCTCCTCCTGAGTTTCTGAAGACAGCTACAGTGTACTTAAATCTAATAAATAAATAAATAAATAAATAAATAAATAAATAAATAAATAAATAAATAAATAAAAATTTTAAAAGGATAAGAAAGAAAGAAAGAAAGAAAGAAAGAAAGAAAGAAAGAAAGAAAGAAAGAAAGAAAGAAAGAAAGAAAGAACAGGCAGACCTGCGATCCTTATCTCTTCTGTCTGTCTGTCTGTCTGTCTATCTGATCCCCTGGAACTGGAGATGGGCCACCATATAGTTGCTGGTAGTTGATCCCAGGTTCTCTGGAAGAGGAGACAATGCTGTTAATTGTTGAGCCCTTTCAGTGGCCCCACACATCTTTAAATTTTTGGAAGTAATTGTGAGTCTGTGCTTATGTACATCATTTTCAGTCCATAAGAGGGATTTAGATTCTCCAGAATCTGACACCCTCTTCCTCAGTGTCTGAAGACAGCTACAGTGTACTTATATCTAATATACATTAATAAATAAATAAACATTTCTTAAAAAGGATAAGAAAGAAAGAAAGACCAGGCAGGCCTGCCATCCTTATCTCTATCTTTCTGTCTGTCTGTCTGTCTGTCTGATCCCCTGGAACTGGAGATGGGCCACCATATAGTTGCTGGTAGTTGAACCCAGGTTCTCTGGAAGAGGAGACAATGCTGTTAATTTTTGAGCAGTAAAGTGGCCCCACCCATCTTTAAATTTTTAGAAGTATATGTGAGGATGTGTTTATGTACCTCATATGCAGACCATAAGAGGGATTTAGATTGTCCAGAATCTGACACCGTCTTCTGGAGTGTCTGAAGACTGCTACCATGTACTTATATCTAATAAATAAATAAATAAATAAATAATCATTTTTAAAAATGATAAGAAAAAAAGAAAGTCCAGGCAGGCCCGTGTTCCTTAACTCTGTCTGTCTGTCTGTCTGTCTGATCCCGGGGAACTGGAGATGGGCCACCATATAGTGGCTGATAGTTGATCCCAGGTTCTCTGGAAAAGGAGACAATGCTGTTAATTGTTGAGCCCTTTCAGTGGCCCCACTCATCTTTAAATTTTTAGAAGTGTATGTGAGGCTGTGTTTATGTACATCATAGGCAGACTATAAGAGGGATTTAGATTCTCCAGAATCTGACACCCTCTTCTGGAGTGTCTGAAGACAGCTACAGTGTACTTATTCTAATAAATAAATAAATAAATAAATAAATAAATAAATAAATAAATAAATAAATGAATAAATAAACTTTTTTTAAAAATGATAAGAAAAAAAGAAATACCAGGGAGGCCTGCCATCCTTATCTCTGTCTGTCTGTCTATCTGTCTTTCTGATTCCCTGGACCTGGAAATGGGCCACCATATAGTTGCTGGTAGTTGATCTCAGGTTCTCTGGAAGAGGAGACAATGCTGTTAATTGTTGAGCCCTTTCAGTGGCCCCACCCATCTTTAAATTTTTGGAAGTAAATGTGAGTCTGTGTTTATGTACATCATATGCAGACCATAAGAGGGATTTAGATTCTCCAGAATCTGACAACCTCTTCTGGAGTGTCTGAAGACCTCTACAGTGTACTTATATCTAATAAATACATAAATAAATAAATAAACATTTTTTCAAAAAGGATAAGAAAGAAAGAACAACCAGGCAGGCCTGCCATCCTTGTCTGTTTGTCTGTCTGTCTGTCTGATCCCCTGAAACTGGAGATGGGCCACCATATTTTTGCTGGTAGTAGATCCCAGGTTCTCTGTAAGAGGAGACAATGCTGTTAATTGTTGAGCCCTTCAGTGGCCCCACCCATCTTTAAATTTTTAGAAGTATATGTGAGGCTTTGTTTATGTACATCATATGCAGACCATAAGAGGGATTTATATTCTCCAGAATCTGACACCCTCTTCTGGAGTATCTGAAGGCAGCTACAGGGTACTTATATCTAATAAATAAATGAATAAATAAATAAATAAATAAACATTTTTTAAAAGGATAAGAAAAAATGAAAGACCAGGCAGGCCTGCCATCCTTATCTCTGTCTGTCTGTCTGTCTGTCTGATCTCCTGGAACTGGAGATGGGCCACAATATAGTTGCTGGTAGTTGATCCCAGGTTCTCTGGAAGAGGAGACAATGCTGTTAATTGTTGAGCCCTTTCAGTGGCCCCACTCATCTTTAAATTTTTAGAAGTGTATGTGAGGCTGTGTTTATGTACATCATAGGCAGACTATAAGAGGGATTTAGATTCTCCAGAATCTGACACCCTCTTCTGGAGTGTCTGAAGACAGCTACAGTGTACTTATGTCTAATAAATAAATAAATAAATAAATAAATAAATAAATAAATATTTTTTAAAAAAAATGATAAGAAAAAAGAAAGACCAGGCAGGGCCTGCCATCCTTTTCTCTGTCTGTCTGTCTGTCTGATCTCCTGGAACTGGAGATGGGCCACAATATAGTTGCTGGTAGTTGATCCCAGGTTCTCTGGAAGAGGAGACAATGCTGTTAATTGTTGAGCCCTTTCAGTGGCCCCACTCATCTTTAAATTTTTAGAGGTGTATGTGAGGTTGTGTTTATGTACATCATATGCAGACCATAAGAGGGATTTAGATTCTCCAGAATATGACACCCTCTTCTGGAGTGTCTGAAGATAGCTACAGTGTACTTATATCTAATAAATACATAAATAAATAAATAAATAAATAAATAAATAAATAAATAAATAAATAAACATTTTTAAAAAGGATAAGAAAGAAAGAAAGACCAGGCAGGCCTTCCATCCTTATCTCTGTCTGTCTGTCTGTCTCTCTGTCTGATCCCCTGGAACTGGAGATGGGCAACCATATAGTTGCTTGTAGTTGATCCCAGGTTCTCTGGAAGAGGAGACAATGCTGTTAATTATTGAGCCCTTTCAGTGGCCCCACCCATCTTTAAATTTTTAGAAGTATATGTGAGGCTGTGTTTATGTACATCATATGCAGACCATAAGAGGGATTTAGATTCTCCAGAATCTGACACCCTCTACTGGAGTGTCTGAAGACAGCTACAGTGTACTTATATCTAAAAAATACATAAATAAATAAATAATTAAATAAATAAATAAATAAAATATTTTTTAAAAGGATAAGAAATAAAGTAAGACCAGGCAGGCCTGCCATCCTTATGTCTGTCTGTCTGTCTGTCTGTCTTTCTGATCCCCTGGAACTGGAGATGGGCCACCATATAGTTGCTGTTAGTTGATCCCAGGTTTTCTGGAAGAGGAGACAATTCTGTTAATTGTTGAGCCCTTTCAGTGGCCCCACCCATCTATAAATTTTTAGAAGTATATGTGAGGCTGTGTTTATGTACATCATGTGCAGCCCATAAGAGGGATTTAGATTCTCCAGAATCTTACACCCTTTTCTGCAGTGTCTCAAGACAGCTACAGTGTACTTATATCTAATAAATAAATAAATAAATAAATAAATAAATAAATAAATAAATAAACATTTTTTAAAAGGGATAAGAAAGAAAGAAAAACCAGGCAGGCCTGCCATACTTGTCTGTCTGTCTTACTGTCTTGCCTAGCCCCTTGCCTAGCGTAGCCTAGCCTAGCCCCTTGCCTAGCCTAACCTAGCCCTTGCTTAGCCTAGCCCTGCCTTGCCTAGCCCTGCCTATCCCTGGCTTTAACCAGGCTGGCCTCGAAATCAGAAACTGACTGCCTCTCCCTCCAGAGTGCTCTCATTAAGAGCTCGAGCCACCACTGACTATTGGGTTTTCTAAGTCTTACATAGGTATGGTCTGTTTCTCAGCTGTGAAACCGTAATTAACACATGTAGTCTGTCCTAGGTCAGCCATAGCTACAGACTGAGGCCTTTTCTAAAACAAAACAAAAGAAAACAAAAAATAGAAATAATAAAATAAATAAATTAAGCAACCACATGATATCTTTTCTTTCTTTCAATGATACTCAGAGCTTGAAGCAGTTCACCCATGAGACCTCAGCTCCGGACATTGAGGCTGTTTCCCTAACAAGTATTATGGCTGAACCTGAGGGGTTCTACTGCTGATTTGTGTCCCCCACTTTAAAAAAATAGTTGTTTTCAAAGGCTGCAGGTTCTTAGCCCTGTTCCTTGTTACAGTTGAGTCACAGCCCTGAATGTTCAGTCTTAGTTAAAGGCACTGAGAAGGGCTTCCTCTAGACATCAAAGACCAAGTCTTTGTTATTAAAAAGTTAATCTGGATTCCCCCACCCCCTGAGGGTTTGTATTCTCAACATAGACCCTTTTCCTTCCTAACCTTGGCTGTCCTGAACCTTACTGTCCTTGAACTCAGTGATTTGCCTGTCTTGCTGGGATGAAACTGTGAGCTACCATCCAGAAGGAAGCACCCTGCTGAGGTTAGATTGGGGTCTCTTCCATTTTCCTCTATGAACATGCATATGGCAGGCCTGTTCTTTCTTTTTTACTTTTCCTTTTCTTTTTAAAGATTTATTTATTTATTATATCAAAGTATGCTGTAGCTATGTTCAGACACTCCAGAAGAGGGTGTCAGATGCTGAAGAATCTAAATCATTCTTATTGTCTGCATATGATGTATATAAACACAGCCTAACATATACTCAAAAAAAAAAGAAAGAAAGAAAGAAAGAAAGAAAGAAAGAAAGAAAGAAAGAAAGAAAGAAAGAAAGAAAGGAAGAAAGAAAGAAAGAAAGAAAGAAAGAAAGATGTGGCTACAGAGAGGGCTCAACAATTAAGAGCATTGTCTCCTCTTCCAGAGAACCTGGGCTCAATTACCAGTATATATATATATGGTGGCCCATCTCCAGTTCCAGGGGATCTATTACTCTGTTCTGGAGTCTGTGGGCACAGCATACACATGCAAAACATTCTTACACTAAAAATAAAATAGATCATTCAGAGAGAGGACAGAGAGTGGGTGAGAGAGAGGGGAGGTAATTATAACTCCTGACGAGTTTGAAGACCTGAGCTTCATCACTCACACAAATAAATACATGCAAAATAATTTTTATTGAGCAACAGTTATATTTACTATATCTAAAGGACAGTCATGAGCATATTCTCTAAATAGAAAAAGGCCTGTTAGTCTTAGAAATGGAAAAGACAAACCAAGGAAGATTTGCAATTACATAATGAGGCAGCTCAGCCCAGCTCTTAGGTTGGAAATAAGACTCGAGAATAGGATACACATGAAGCCAGCCAGCCATTGCTTTTTGTTTTGGAGGCTGAAAAATTACACCTGAAGACAGCCAATGCTGTGTGTGCTTGATGGTGATCTGGTAATTTTTTTTTTAATTTTTAAAAACTTTAACACTTTTTATAAAACTTTTATAAAAACTTTTTATTCTCCTTTCTTTCTTTCTTTCTTTCTTTCTTTCTTTCTTTCTTTCTTTCTTTCGTTCTTTCTTTCTTTCTTTCTTTCTTTCTTTCTTTCTTTCTTTCTTTCTTTCTTTCTTTCTTTCTTCAGGGTTTCTCACCATATTGCAGGTACTACAAGTTTGATTTTCTTATTTTTCGACTGTTTCAGGGTTTCTCACCATATTGCAGGTCCTACTGTGTGATTTTCTCATTTTTCGACTTTTTCAGGGTTTCTTATCATATTCCAAGTCCTAGAGTGTGATTTTCTCATTTTTCGACTTTTTCAGGGATTCTCACCATATTGCAGGTCCTACAAGTGTGAATTTCTTAATTTTCGACTTTTGCAGGGTTTCTCACCATGTTCCAGCTACTACAGTGTATTTTTCTCATTTTTTAAAATTTTCACGGTCTCTCATCTTATTCCAAGTCGAACAGTGTAATTTTCTCATTTTTCGACTTTTTCAGGGTTTCTCACCATATTGCAGGTACTACAAGTTTGATTTTCTTATTTTTCAAATGTTTCAGGGTTTCTCACCATATTCCAGGTCCTACTGTGTGATTTTCTCACGTTAAGACTTTTTCAGTGTTTCTCACCAATATTCTAGGTACTACAGTGTGATTTTCTCATTTTTTGACTTTTTCAGGTTTTCTCATCATATTCCAAGTCCTAGAGTGTGATTTTCTCTTTTTCGGACTTTTTCAGGGTTTCTCAAAAATATTCCAGGTCCTACAGTGTAATTTTCTCATTTTTTGACTTTTTCAGGGTGTCTCATCTTATTCCAAGTCATACAGTGTGATTTTCTCATTTTTCGACTTTTTCAGGGTTTCTCACCATATTGCAGGTCCTACAAGTGTGAATTTCTTATTTTTTGACTTTTTCAGGGTTTCTCACCATATTGCAGATAAGACAAATTTGATTTTCTTATTTTTCGACTTTTTCAGGGTTTCTCACCATATTCCAGCTCCTACAGTGCATTTTTGTCATTTTTTGTCTTTTTCACGGTTTCTCATCTTATTCCAAGTCCTACAGTGTGATTTTCTCATTTTTCGACTTTTTCAGGGTTTCTCACCATATTGCAGTGCTACTGTGTGATTTTCTCATTTTTAGACTTTTTCAGGGTTTCTCACCATATTCCAGGTTCTACTGTGTGATTTTCTCATTTTTTGACTTTTTCAGCGTTTCTCACCATATTCCAAGTCCTATAGTGTGATTTTCTCATTTTTTGACTTTTTCAGGGTTTCTCATCTTACTCCAAGTCCTACAGTGTGATTTTCTCATTTTTGACATTTTCAGGGTTTCTCACCATATTGCAGGTCCTACAAGTGTGATTTTCTTATTGTTGGACTTTTTCAGGTTTTTCTCACCATATTCCAGCTCCTACAGTGCATTTTTGTCATTTTTTGTCTTTTTCACGGTTTCTCATCTTATTCCAAGTCCTACAGTGTGATTTTCTCATTTTTCGACTTTTTAAGGGTTTCTCACCATATTGCAGGTCCTACTGTGTGATTTTCTCATTTTTAGACTTTTTCAGGGTTTCTCACCATATTCCAGGTACTACTGTGTGATTTTCTCATTTTTTGACTTTTTCAGGGTTTCTCATCATATTCCAAGTCCTAGAGTGTGATTTTCTCTTTTTAAGACTTTTTAAGGGTTTCTCACCATATTCCAGGTCCTACAGTGTGATTTTCTCAATTTTTGACTTTCTCAGGGTTTCTCATCATATTCCACGTCCTAGACTGTGATTTTCTCTTTTTTCGACTTTTTCAGGGTTTCTCACCATATTCCAGGTCCTACAGTGTGATTTTCTCATTTTTTGACTTTTTCAGGGTTTCTCATCTTACTCCAAGTCCTACAGTGTGATTTTCTCATTTTTCGACTTTTTCAGGGTTTCTCACCATATTGCAGGTCCTACTGTGTGATTTTCTCATTTTTAGACTTTTTCAGTGTTTACTCAACATATTCAAGGTACTACAGTGTTATTTTCTCATTTTTTGACTTTTTCAGGGTTTCTCATCTTATTCCAAGTCCTACAGTGTGATTTTCTCATTTTTCGACTTTTTCAGGGTTTCTCACCATATTGCAGGTCCTACTGTGTGATTTTCTCATTTTTAGACTTTTTCAGGGTTTCTCACCATATTCCAGGTACTACTGTGTGATTTCTCATTTTTTGACTTTTTCAGGGTTTCTCATCATATTCCAAGTCCTAGAGTGTGATTTTCTCTTTTTTCGACTTTTTCAGGGTTTCTCACCATATTCCAGGTCCTACAGTGTGATTTTCTCATTTTTTGACTTTTTCAGGGTTTCTCACCATATTTCAGCTCCTACTGCGTGATTTTCTCATTTTTCGACTTTTTCAGGGTTTCTCACCATATTCCAAGTCCTACAGTGTGATTTTCTCATTTTTTGACATTTTCAGGGTTTGTCACCATATTCCAGGTACTACAGTGTGATTTTCTTATTTTAGACTTTTTCAGTGTTTCTCACCAAATTCCAGGACCTACTGCGTGATTTTCTCATTTTTGACTTTTTCAGGATTTCTCACCATATTCCATGTCCTACACTGTAATTTTCTCATTTTTCGACTTTTTCAGGGTTTTTCACCATATTGGAGGTCCTACAAGTGTGATTTTCTTATTTTTCGACTTTTTCAGTGTTTCTCATCATATTCCAGCTCCTACAGTGTATTATTCTCATTTTTTTGATTTTTTTCACGGTTTCTCATCTTATTCCAAATCCTACAGTGTGATTTTCTCATTGTTGGAATTTTTTAGGGTTTCTCACAATATTGCAGGTACTACAAGTTTGATTTTCTTATTTTTCGACTGATTCAGTGTTTCTCACCATATTGCAGGTCCTATTGTGTGATTTTTCTCATTTTTCGACTTTTTCAGGGTTTCTCATCATATTCCAAGTCCTAGGTGTAATTTTCTAATTTTTAGTCTTTTTCAGAATTTCTCACCATATTCCAGGTTCTACATTGTGATTTTTCTCATTTTTGAATTTTTCAGGGTTGCTCACCATATTTCAGCTCCTACCGTGTATTTTGTCATTTTTTGTCTTTTTCACGGTTTCTCATCTTATTCCAAGTCCTATATTGTGATTTTCTCCTTTTTTGACGTTTTCAGGGTTTCTCACCATATTGCAGGTACTACAAGTTTGATTTTCTTATTTTTCTATCTTTCAGGGTTTCTCACCATATTCCAGGTCCTACTGTTTGATTTTCTCATTTTTAGACTTTTTCATGGTTTCTCACCATATTCCAGGTACTACAGTGTACTTTTCTCATTTTTTTGTCCTTTTCAGGGTTTCTCATCATATTCCAAGTCCTAGAGTGTGATTTTATCTTTTTTCGACTATTTCAGAGTTTCTAACCATATTCCAGGTCCTATAGTGTGATTTTCTCATTTTAAGACTTTTTCAGGGTATCTCAACATATTCCAGGTACTACAGTGTGATTTTCTCATTTTTCGACTTTTTCAGGGTTTCTCATCTTATTCCAAGTCCTAAAGTATGATTTTCTCAATTTAAGACTTTTCAGGGTTTCTCACCATATTCCAGGTCCTACAGTGTGATTTTCTCATTTTTCGACTTTTCAGGGTTTCTCACCATATTGGAGGTTCTACAAGTGTGATTTTCTTATTTTTCGACTGATTCAGTGTTCCTCACCATATTGCAGGTCCTACAGTGTGATTTTATCATTTTTCGACTTTTTCAGGGTTTCTCACCATATTGGAGGTTCTACAAGTGTGATTTTCTTATTTTTTTACTTTTTCAGGGTTTCTTACCATATTCCAGCTTCTACAGTGTATTTTTCTCATTTTTTGACTTTTTCACGGTTACTCATCATATTCTAAATCCTACAGTGTGATTTTCGCATTTTGGAAATTTTCAGGGTTTCTCACCATAGTGCAAGTACTACAAGTTTGATTTTCTTATTTTTTGACTGTTAAGTGTTTATCACCATATTGCAGGTCCTAATGTGTGATTTTCTCATTTTGAGACTTTTTCTGTGTTTCTCACCATATTCCAGCTACTACAGTGTGATTTTCTCATTTTTCGACTTTTATAGGGTTCCTCATCATATTCCAAGTCCTAGAGTGTGATTTTTCTAATTATTGACTTTTTCAGGGTTACTCACCAATTCCATCTTCTACAGTGTGATTTTCAAATTTTTCGACTTTTTCAGGGTTTTTCATCATATTCCAAGTCCTACAGTGTGATTTTCTCATTTTTTGACTTTTTCAGGGTTTCTCATCATATTCCAAGTCCTGGAGAGTGATTTTTCTAATTTTCGCCTTTTTCAGAGGTTCTCACCATATTCCAGGTTCCACAGTGTGATTTTTCTCATTTTTTGACTTTTTCAGGATTGCTCAACATATTCCATCTTCTACAGTGTGATTTTTTCATTTTTCAACTTTTTCAGGGTTTCTCATCTTATTCCAAGTCCTACAGGGTGATTTCTCATTTTTTGACTTTTTCAGGGTGTCTCATCTTATTCCAAGTCCTACAGTGTGATTTTATCATTTTTCAACTTTTCAGGGTTTCTCACCATATTGCAGGTCCTACAAGTGTGAATTTCTTATTTTTTGACTTTTTCAGGGTTTCTCACCATATTCCAGCTCCTTCAGTGTATTTTTCTCATTTTTTGACTTTTTCAGGGTTTCTCACCATATTGCAGATATGACAAATTTGATTTCCTTATTTTCGACTGCTTCAGGGTTTCTCACCATATTCCAGGTCCTACAGTGTAATTTTCTCATTTTTTGACTTTTTCAGTGTTTCTCACCATATTGCAGGTCCTACTGTGTGATTTTCTCATTTTTAGACTTTTCAGTGTTTACTCACCATATTCAAGGTACTACAGTGTTATTTTCTCATTTTGAGACTTTTTCAGGTTTTCTCATCTTATTCCAAGTCCTACAGGGTGATTTTCTCTTTTTTCGACTTTTAAAGGGTTTCTCAACATATTCCAGGTCCTACAGTGTAATATTCTCATTTTTTGACTTTTTCAGGGTTTGTCACCATATTCCAGGTACTACAGTGTGATTTTCTTATTTTAGCCTTTTTCAGTGTTTCTCACCAAATTCCAGGACCTACTGCGTCATTTTCTCATTTTTGACTTTTTCAGGGTTTCTCACCATATTCCATGTCCTACACTGTAATTTTCTCATTTTTCGACTTTTTCAGGGTTTTTCACCCTATTGGAGGTCCTACAAGTGTGATTTTCTTATTTTTCGACTTTTTCAGGGTTTCTCATCATATTCCAGCTCCTACAGTGTATTATACTCATTTTTTGATTTTTCACGGTTTCTCATCATATTCCAAATCCTATAGTGTGATTTTCTCATTTTTTGACTTTTCAGTGTTTCTCACCATATTGCAGGTCCTACTGTGTGATTTTCTCATTTTTAGACTTTTTCCGTGTTTACTCACCATATTCAAGGTACTACAGTGTGATTTTCTCATTTTTTTGACTTTTTCAGGGTATATCATCATATTCCAAGTCCTAGAGTGTGATTTTCTCTTTTTTCGACTCTTTCAGAGTTTCTCATCATATTCCAGGTCCTACAGTGTGATTTTCTCATTTAAGACTTTTTCAGGGTTTCTCAACACATTCCAGGTACTACAGTGTGATTTCTCATTTTTCGACTTTTTCAGGGTTCCTCATCATATTCCAAGTCCTAGAGTGTGATTTTTCTAATTATTGACTTTTTCACGGTTGCTCACCATATTCCATCTTCTACAGTGTGATTTTCTCATTTTTCGACTTTTTCAGGGTTTTTCATCATATTCGAAGTTCTATAGTGTGATTTTCTCATTTTTTGACTTTTTCAGGGTTTCTCACCATATTCCAGGTCCTACAGTGTGATTTTCTCATTTTTCAACTTTTTCAGGGTTCTCACCATAATGAAGGTCAAACAAGTGTGAGTTTCTTATTTTTTCGACTTTTTCAGGTTTTCTCACCATATTCCAGCTCCTACAGTGTATTTTTCTCATTTTTAGACTTTTCCACGTTTTCTCACAATATTCCAAGTCCTACTGCGTGATGTTCTCATTTTTCGACTTTTTCAGGGTTTCTCACCATATTCCAAGTCCTACAGTGTGATTTTCTCATTTTCGACTTTTTCAGAATTTCTCACCCTATTGCAGGTCCTACAAGTGTGAATTTCTTATTTTTGACTTTTTCAGGGTTTCTCACCATATTCCAGCTCCTTCAGTGTATTTTTCTCATTTTTTGACTTTTTCAGGGTTTCTCACCATATTGCAGATATGACAAATTTGATTTTCTTATTTTCGACTGCTTCAGGGTTTCTCACCATATTCCAGGTCCTACTGTGTGATTTTCTCATTTTTAGACTTTTTCAGTGTTTTTCTCACCATATTCAAGGTACTACAGTGTTATTTTCTCATTTTTTGACATTTTCAGGTTTTCTCATCATATTCCATGTCCTAGAGGGTGATTTTCTCTTTTTTCGACTTTAAATTGTTTCTCAACATATTCTAGGTCCTACAGTGTAATTTTCTCATGTTTTGACTTTTTCAGTGTTTCTCACCATATTGCAGGTCCTACAAGTGTGAATTTCTTTTTTTTCGACTTTTTCAGAGTTACTCACCATATTCCAGGTCCTACAGTGTGATTTTCTCATTTTTAGATTTTTCAGTGTTTCTCAACATATTGCAGGTCCTACTGTGTGATTTTTCATTTTAAGACTTTTTCAGGGTTTCTCACCATATTCCAGGTCCTACTGTGTGATTTTCTCATTTTTTTACTTTTTCAGTGTTTCTCATCATATTCCAAGTCCTACAGTGTGATTTTCTCATTTTTTGACTTTTTCAGGTTTTCTTATCATATTCCAAGTCCTAGACTGTGATTTTTCTAATTTTTCGACTTTTTCAGATTATATCACCATATTCCTTTTACTACAGTGTTGTTTCTCATTTTTTGACTTTTTCAAGGTTCTCACCATATTCAATGTCCTACAGTGTGATTTTCTCATTTAAAGGCTTTTTCAGGGTTTGTCACCATATTCCAGGTACTACAGTGTAAATTTCTTATTTTAGACTTTTTCAGTGTTTCTCACCAAATTCCAGGACCTACTGCGTGATTTTCTCATTTTTCGACTTTTTCAGGGTTTCTCACCATATTCCAGGTCCTACACTGTGATTTTCTCATTTTTCGACTTTTCAGGGTTTTTCACGATATTGGAGGTCCTACAAGTGTGATTTTCTTATTTTTCGACTTTTTCAGGGTTTCTCATCATATTCCAAATCTACAGTTTGATTTTCTCATTTTTGGAATTTTTCAGGGTTTCTCAACATATTGCAGGTACTACAAGTTTTATTTTCCTATTTTTTGACTGTTTCAGTGTTTCTTACCATATTCCAGCTACTACAGTGTGATTTTCTCATTTTTTCGACTTTTCAGGGTTTCTCATCATATTCCAAGTCCTAGAGAGTGATTTTTCTAATTTTTCGCCTTTTTCAGAGTTTCTCACCATATTCCAGGTTCCACAGTGTGATTTTTCTCATTTTTTGACTTTTCAGGATTGCTCAACATATTCCATCTTCTACAGTATGATTTTCTCATTTTTCAACTTTTTCAGGGTTTCTCATCTTATTCCAAGTCCTACAGTGTGATTTTCTCATTTTTTGACTTTTTCAGGGTGTCTCATCTTATTCCAAGTCATACAGT